>NW_019213798.1:36282-82910 GCF_002532875.2 Varroa jacobsoni | reverse complement strand
GCAGTACTATCGACATCTGCGTTAAAGGGCACTGCAGCAGTAATATCATATCATACCCGGAATGGTACTATACTGAATAACTTAAGTTCGCCAACTGTAAATTTAACCACAGTAACCAAACCAAAACAACAACAATAGTAACGCCAGTGGCTATTGTGTCCTCTAGTACGGACCGAACGTAGATATCGGCGGACATAAACGGTGCGATACCAGTTAATACTGTTTCTGTTGCTGTTGGGAAAGTTACCCATGATAGCTTGCTTCTAATGAAATTGCTCGCCGCTGAAGCCGCCTTCGGCCGGCTCTTGAATGTCTTTCAGCGGCAGCCACAGCCGCGTTGCCTACAATAACGATCGAGCAGAAGCAACGGAGGGAGTCAAGCGGCAGCGGAGGATATCAGGCGGAGCAGACATACCCCGTTTTTCGTTTGGTAGCTGTTGTTTCGGCCGCTGCTGATTGTCGTCTCCGTATGTCTACCATTACCACAACCAGTCTGCCGGTGTATGAGCAAACTTCTGTGTACGTTAAAGCTGCCATTTCTGCCGTCGGCAGGCGATCACCGTCATTAGATTTACATAATCGCCACCGTCGTCCACCGAGCTAGGCGCAAAGACGGACCACGAAACAGCCGTTTTGCGAACAAGCGGACGGATGAAGGACAAACAGCGGCTATGTGGCCCAGACTGGATCAAGACAAAATTGAACGACGACGACGACGACGGCCGTCCAGTTGCACTTAGACAAGTTGTGGTAGCAGTGGCATTAGTGCTACTGACGTATTACTATATAGCTGAGCTGAACAACGGTAGAACGATCGGCCACGAAAGCATTGGACGGAATCAGCTTGATGAGCGCTTTTACTCAGTCACCAACGAAGAAAACACCGATACAAGGAGAGACAGGGAGCGAGAGAATGACTGTTGATACACAGCCACTTCACGCAGGTAAAGCGCGCCACGCGGCGGGGTGTCCGGCAAGGCGTAGATTGACGTATTCTGCCGAGCGCTTATTTTTACAGGTAGCAGCAGCTGCTCACTCGACGTAATGGATCTCCATACTGGCTTTAAGATTATCACAACGACGGGTACAATATATACGAATCTGCTCCCCGCATACACGCAGTGGTTCCGATTTAAACAAACTACGCGCCAGTGCTTAATTAATTTAACCAAACATTGTCTGGCAGGAGGACATCATTTATATAAGTAGAGAGGGCTACCTGCATTGAATAACATGCCCAGCTGGAGTTTTTTTGTCTAGCTAGCAAACGGGGCAGCTATGCCAATTGGACCGGCAGAACCTGCCATGTTTGGAAAAGTGCTCAATAAATAATTACTGCTAAAATAGTTTTTTGCAAGACAAGGAGGACTGCAACGTTTCTAACAACGGTCTGTTTAGCGATCCATTTATGCAAGCCATTATAACTGTCAATAGCCGGCATGAACACATAAAACGAAAGTAGGCAGTCGAAGAACTCGTGTACTGACGTCTGGCCGTACGTTTTCTTAAACGATAAGGGCCACGGCCACCAACGTGGTGTCGCCAGGAGCAGAACAAAGACAAAGCGATGTCATAACCGCAAATCAAGTGGGTGGACGGTCAAACAACGCGAATAACTGCCTAGATAGACGGAGAGAAGGGCTCGGGGGTGAGGCAGAAATCGACGCCTACCGCACACGAACCGGATGTTGTACAACTCGCTGACATCGTCCCGTGCCGCCTCCCTCTGGCGGTATAGCACCGCCATAAAGGCTGCTGTTGCTGTTCAGGTTTCGAAAGGTGGGAGGCAAGGCGGAGACGAACGATGTATGATATTGAAAGGAAAAGTCAAATAGGGCGGCTATGAAAAACAACTAAACCAGTTACTATAGTAAGTGACAATGACAGCAGATGCCAAAGAGCGCTGTATAAATCTGAGATGCTGAATGACTGCTGCTATATGCACATTTTTGATCTGGTCATCAATATTTCGCTTATTTGTGCTTCCTTTGTCGCTGTCTGCGTTGCCGTCCAAGGAAGCACTCCGACTTTACCATAGATAGATTGCCACTTGTCCTGTTTAGGCTGAATGGAATGCAGATAAGGATGGATTTAGCACAGACCAGTTGGAAACAGGGAATCGAAATAAAGCATACGTACTTAATTGCTTGTAGGCGAACCGGCACAACTTCGAATTTAGGAGGATCAGGTATATTTATACTGCGTATAGCGGCAGAATTGCCATACTGTGCCGTTCCAACATCACGATTCATTCGACCTGTCGGCACGAATCAAACGCGTTGTTGGTGACAACAGAAGCAGTTGACGTAATACTTGGAGTCCTCGACTAAGGCAGCATCGGTGCTGAAGAGCCGGCGCTGCAATACTTCGGGACACTGACGACGCTTCTTTGGTCTTTTTTCCTTGATTTCCAACGAATCGCACATTGACAAAGAGCAGAGTATTTGTGCGCCGTTGCTTAAGCTGTCACGAAGCTAAATGGGAAATAAATAAGAACTCATACCGAAAACCCATAGCGATCTATCGATAACACAGTCTCTCTCTCCCTCACTGTATCAATCGCTGCGCTCAGGTTTTGTCAGAAGAGGAGGTCGCCCTTTTTTCGATCTATTTTGTCTCTTCGATTCAAAGCGGTGGCGACGGCGACGGCGACGGCGACGGCGGCGGCGGCGGCGGCGGCGGCAGCGCGTCGTTACCGCCAGTAAATGAGTTCGCAAAAACCGACGATTCTGCGAAGAACGTATAAATTCTTCTACGTTGAGCGAGATCGCAACTCTGAGATATAATAGAATCATCGAAGTACAGACCAAAGTGACGATAATAAAAATACTATAACGCCAAATAATCTCGAATTTTTATAACCGCGGTAAGGTAGATTAATGAAAAGGGATCTTCGGGCTGGCAACGATACGCTTGGTGTGCGTTTACGGCCGCCACGACATTGGTTATCTATTGTCGTCAGCGCGGATACAATTCATGGTGGTGTTTGTAATGAAGTTCAGTAATCAAATGAGGTTGTAAGAGAAAAGAGAGCCAAGAACAAGTTTTTCGGTCTAAGACATCTAGTAACGAGACAGAAGGCTGATCTGATCACCAGTTACTTAGTCGAGATTATTATGTACGTAAAGCTAAGTTAACTGGCGTTTAAGGGTCAGTGAATGGATTTCCTAAACAGACATTCTCAAGGCGCTATCTGTAGGTATAAGGCGCATAGCTATAAACATGACGTACATTGGGCCTCTCTGTTAACCACAATATATATGATCTCCTGTCTAATGGACTCGTTTTAGTCGAATTAATCGAAAGAACAGCTTACCATCCTGTTGACCTCCGGTAGCCGACTGACTACTGGGAACGTGTTGTAACAACATAGTCCTCACGTTATTTCAAACAATACGTGTCTTTCGTGCACAAATTTCACTCACTTTCACCGTAGTGTCTTTTCGTGTGTCGCTACTACACTAAGCGACTCTTGGACCTATCGTGACGCGTGTCCTTCTCTATAACAGTCTACGCTTGTACTTGTCGTCTTCCGTTTCTCTGTTTGTCTCGGGTGGAGAATTGGCAGACAGCAGCTTCTAGCTGAGTCTGACAGCGCTCAGGACTCGCAGCCGATGGACAAGCTATTGCGTCAAATGCTGCCGGTGAGTGTGATCTGTTTACGTGTTACTGCGCCAATGAGGGTGCACACAGTAGCTCGCGTCGTCAACTACTGAACCAGAAGTCACTCGGCCACTGATCGAAATAAAACCTTCCGCTGCTACTGAAGCCCCGCCTGCTACGCCGTCCTCGCCCGCTAATCCCTGGTGGGAAAGGGCCGAACATGTCGATCGGCCAATGAGGATGGTGACGGCGTTATCCAGCAGTAGGAGGTGCGGTCATGGCTGCAACGATCCGCAGTGCCGGTGTGCTGCGTTGCTGTAGCACTTCTATGTGCCGGTAGTCACCACTGGCCGTATTGACTGTTGGCCTACAGTTAGGCCACAGTGGCCATACGTTACCATAGATGCACGTATTTGTATGTGTGACGTGTGATGATCATTTGATACGACCAAGTGAGCCTGAGCGGGCTTTGGCGGCAACGACAAAAGTATTATAAATGGAACTACGACGACAGCATATCCAGTGGGCAGTAACGAAAATGCTAAAGGAAGACGGTTTCTGGCAACTTACTGTGGACACGGCACCGATCAGCTGGGTTACGACCCAAGTCTCTAAGAATCGATGAAGTAAAAAAGGGTAATGAACGGAATAGATACTGCTGAAGGCAATAGTTAACGCCGTTGTTATACATTTGATAACATCGGCTTAATGATAAAAACTGAGCTGCACATTGAAAAAACTCATCAAACCTTGATAAAGCTTTGGGGACATAAAGCCGAAGCGGCGTGGTGACCCGCTTATAGGTAATGGCCAATCATTGTTAGGGATTCCAAAAGAGGCGCGGAAGAAGTCAGCTAAGCGCAAAGCACTAATCAGGACTTTAGCAATGGTCACGATACCTTGTAGCAGTATCTAGGGGCGAATAGCGTTTACTTATCACTAATTGCCCAGTTTTAGATAGTCTGGACATGTCCAACAAGCCGAGTTAATCGAAACTAACAAGCAAGTTCATATATGTCCTATGTTTTAAGCATCCGTATACGCAGTTTAACTTGATAAAGGAACAAATAAATAGGCCTGTGTACATGGCGTAGGAATGAAAATAGGTAGTCGTCCCATGGTGCGACATGGCAGCGCTGCCACATATTAGTGGTTGATCGCCGAGGTCCATACTTTAGAATAAATCGTATCAACTAACAGTCCGTATTTTTAGCATTTGAGAAGTAGCGCAAACTCGGGTACCTTACGTGCCTCGCACACACAAAAAAAACAGTGAGTTTGGCTGGTGTGACGGAAAACTCTGATATTTTGTAGGTTTTTTTTTCATTTCTTTCTTAGAGTGTAATAGGATATGGATGCAGTTATGACGTACTCGGCGCTATCGGTACTGGCTGCGGCTATACCAAATATAGTCAATACCTCACTTATTTTGCTCATAGTTGAATCAGTACTTCTCCTATAAGCTCATACTTGAATTTTTATAATGACAAAAAAACGTATCATGAAACCAGCAAGGTTGAGCTAGGTTCTGGGTTCGCTCTGTCGATCGGTAAAGGGCAACGATGTCGCGCAGTCTGAAGGCAAATATCATCGGTAATGTATGCACAGGCTTTATAAATCGAATAGTTCATGAACGCAAAAGAAAGAAACAGCTAAAAGTCATGCCTCTAGATAATACAGAAAACAGAATATATATGTATATACTGTTTTATGTATTTATGGTTTAATGATATATGACATATCTGTTTTATAATGATGCAAGCATTATAATATAAATCAATAGACAAGTAGACGTCTACAACAATAAAATTGCAAAGTGCGTGTTTCTGTTAGCCAACGATAGAGTTAAACTAATTCGTTGTGTTTTAGTAGTAGCGGTGGGATGACTGATGATATGGCTGAAATTCCGAAAGAGTTACTCCAACGGATGGCTAATCAAAAATCGTCCCCGGTAGTGCACGACGAGAGGAAGCCCCAGCGGTGAGCTGAGGAGTACGAGCCGCTCGTGAAAGAACGGAAGTGGCCATCGGACTACGTCGTAAAACGGGTGCGTAGACAGTTACATGGCTTGGTTTGATCTTCAGATGAGTGCAGATGAGACATGGGAAAGCTTCAAGGTGAGGCTTTACGAAGGCTTTTCTACGGGAGAAACAAGCTCGCCGTGGAAATTCTTCTGCCACTACAAGGAAGCTGATGAGACGTTCAAAAAGTTTATGGTGCCTAATAGTCCCTAGTAGAAGAGCTAGATGTGAAATTCGAGGCAACATTCGAAGAACAACTATATAAACATTTCCTCATCGCGGTGAGGGTGATTTCATATAGCGTTTATTTATGGTATTTCAAGACTATACGCCAGCCTAAAAGTCCAGCACTTACAGGCAGTAGCGGCCCTAGTGAACTAAGCTGATCTCACATTACCTGAGCATCATCCAGCTCGATGACAGGGGTACCCGCTCGGTCGCCTGGAACCTCCATGAGAATATCACTGTATTGCAGGTAAAAAGACAGCTTCCTGCTTAAACAGAGCATATTCGGTCGGATTCGCTTAAATTTGCGTTCTGTACTCCAGATCACAGCCGAACCATCAGCATTAATCTTAACTGCTGTCGGAATTATCTGTTTATCGTTTAACGCCACCGTACTCTCTGGAGAGAGGAATTTAGACTGGGACGCGTGCGTACGCACGCGGGCGGGCGGGCGCCAGCTTACGGAAGAAAGCCGCAGAGGTACGTTTCTTTCTACTCAATGGGCTATGGATCTGCAAATACTTCGTTGAAAAGAGGTGGACAAAGGCAACAGCCGCGGTTGCTACGAATACTAACGCGGCAACCGTCGCCGCCGACTGTTTTTGGCACCTTCGATCGCGTTGAAAGCTGAAAATCGTAAAAACCCACTGGCCGACCTCGGAAATAGCGGAATTCCGTCCGACACGCAAACGAGTAGAACGCAAGATCTCTGAGCGCTAGAGAAGACTGGTCGCAAGGTGAGGTAATCCCGCCGTATAAGTCTGGCCGAAGCGTAATGTGAACTATTGTACGATGAATGCACGACGAGGGACGGTGAAGTGCCCATTCCTGCTAGTCAACGAATGGCTATCGCGACCCCGCTTGGAAAATTTGGTATTGTCGTATTCTATAAACAACAACCAAACATTTATACGTAGTTCTCTAAGGCTACCGTAAATGCTCTTATATAAGAAGCGAAAAAAAAAGCTCAACTCAACATAGTTTTTGGCCGTAGCAGAACAAGCATTTGAATGGATGCATTTTTTCTAAGAGTTTCCACACACTAATGCCATCAATTCACATACTGGTATAATAGTCAGCTACGATGACAGATCGCGGTACGAGCTTCTTGGGTACGATGTGGTGCACATTAATCAAACTGCAAGAACTAATCTGATAGAGTATCTGAAGGCGGCACAGATTTCAAGCAAGAATGTATTCACAACGGACTAATGGACATATATTCAGTTTGCTGGTTCGGTAGAAACATGACTATTCCTAGTGTGAGGCCTATTAAATGGACTAGGACGAGGGTAGCCTAAACACGAATGAATGCCGGTGAGACATAGTAGAAGGGTCAGTGGAAACGTCATAGCACGAGGTATTTGATGCCACCACTGAGCGTCGTGTCTTTGCATAATAGAACCAAAATAGGGTTCTCTCGTTGCGACTATGTTACTTGCAGGAATTGTGGACGCTCAACAGTGTCGTTCTTAATTTTGGTACTTGCTATGAACTGCGAACCACTAGACGCTTTCTCTCCAAAAGTGCATAGGCTTTCACGGGAAAACCTGGCGATCAGCTAGAAAACAGTCGATTGGCCGTTGTCCGCTACTCTCGACCTGCAATCTAGTACCTTACCGAATGCCGCGCGAATTGGGAACCGCTGGCCGTGATTATTAAATACTATCAGATATCGGGCGAGTTGTCGATATCACCAATCGATAAACACTTCGAACTGCAAAAAAGCAAATGTGTCGTGGCAACGATTAGTAGATGCTGTGGACTTTCCGTTCTATCCGTTTCATCTATGGTCGCTTACGTACATTAGCCATTTGCAAATTCGTACATGCCCAGACTGGCCCTATGTCTCCTGGGACTAGTCTGCCTCCAGCTGTTTAACCCGAGGCGAGATTACCGCCCAATCTTATCTTTGATTTTTTTTTCTCCAATTCTACTGAACTTATACAGTGGCAAAGATTAAGCTGGTAAGCTTAGTGCCGCCTATTGTGGAAAGTGCGCCTTTTGTTCTAGGCCCCTTTCAGCAGCAACCGACAAAACGAGGACAAAAGATGATGATCGTTGTCCTTACCGCTGCTAAATATTGCAAACAGGACAGCAACAATAAAAGGTCAAAGTTTTTGTTCATTATCACCTTCCCACCAATGGCGCCATTAGGTGGCAGATTACATTTTCCATTGTGGTGGTTATGTCGGGTCAAAGAGCGAGAGTAGTCCCTCTGCGATACTTACGGCTGACGACGAAAATCCCCCGATAGCACGAGATGCGGGGGAGGGGAGGGGGGATCCCAGGACAACAAGGAGAATGAATCGGTTAACTAGCGTTTCGCTTGTTACGCAGAAGGGTAGTTCATATGTTATACGCTCAATTTTTGGCCGTTTGGTGACTAGATCTTTACTCGGCAAGGCAACCCTATTAGTGAGTCATAAGCTTCTATACTTTTTGAACATGATTAGACATTAATTGAAAGTAACAGTCTGCGTGGTGAGCAGATTTTCTTTTAATTTTAAAGTTGGCTAACTAGAATTTTACAATTCGTTTACAAAGGTCTCGGACAAAAAGCACCTAAAACGGTTCTATCGGCCAAGATTCAAGAGAACAATACTTCTACTGTTTGACTATGAAGTGTTTTGTCAGTGGACTCACTTACCCGAAGGAAGCCACCCATTTCCACAAAGCGATTCAAGTGGCTCCTCTATGTTTTCAAAAGCTCTTAGGCACAGCGTTAGAGAGGGGCTACTGGAAACCAAGGTTGACTGTTATTACGGAACATCGCTAGCAAGAACACAATAATTTTAAAATTGTCACGTTTTTATATTATATATAGTTACTGAGAAGTGCCAAAGGTTCTGCTGTTGACTGGTACGTAATCCTATCAATAATCCATTACTGCTTTTCTAATGTAACGACGTAAAGGAAGCAATCACCAATAGCGGTAGTTACAGGTTGTAAAAAACAGGCTGTAATAGCGTCCATAAATATATCAACAGAAGAATAATTAAAGGATATGCAGACGCCCCATGCAGTCTTGTTCGAGTGAGTCGGTGCCTTCAGTTTTCCGAAAGGCTTCATAAAAACTCTCTGACCACCGAAAATGTGCGGACTAATAGAGGATAATAAATGAATTAGGTTTTAATGATAATGATAACGCTACTTGCGTGTCTGTTTCTATTTAAGCCCAAGACGAAATTCTCTAATCATCTGTATTAAATTGTTGGAGGATGCAACATTACGCATGGCTAGCCTATATGTCATCCAAGTAAAAGTGTCCGCGTGATCTAAACTAGATGTTGGATTGCAACCCCACATCATTGTATGCAATTCCT
The DNA here is from genome assembly GCF_002532875.2 of Varroa jacobsoni. Taxonomy (NCBI): domain Eukaryota; kingdom Metazoa; phylum Arthropoda; class Arachnida; order Mesostigmata; family Varroidae; genus Varroa; species Varroa jacobsoni. The sequence continues at coordinate 73,735 of NW_019213798.1, read as the reverse complement.
AACCGGGTAAGTAGTTCCTGTAACCTGCTCGGTAGATCAGCGTTTAATGGAAAATTTCCCTGGGCTCATCCATGATCTATATTAGCATCCATGCAGACCTGTTCCATAAAACGAGGGAGCGCATACGGGAATCAAATGATTTCTCTCTGCTATACTTTCGTATAGCCCGGCGCGCCAGCCAGAGGACGCTGCATTACTCTGCTTCCTTCTTATGAATATTACAGACGACTTAGCAAAAACCTACCTAAAAGAAGGCTGTGTGCAATTTGCGCCTAGTGATATGCCGCTGTGCTGTGGCCAGATGAGAGCGTTAATCTTCTACTCTACGGCCAACTATTTCGACCTGTTTGTTCATCTCGTTTTTGACTGGGTCGCGCCGGAGGCACCCAGCCACCAAAACGTATAGATAGCTGTTATTAGCGTCAGTCGGATAGTTGACTTTAGTTACCGGTCAATACACAATGAGTAATCCTAAAAGTACCGACAAGCGCGAATTCACTACGAGACCTAACTGTAACGTAAATAACAGTACTGATATTGCTTAGTCAATCAGTCCGTAACGGCGAGGACGATTTGGCGGAAAGCGGAGACGGAAGGAGAGTTCTACCCAAGTTAGGGTACAACAGCCCAACTCATTGGCTCCATTCGTCTACTGGTAGGCTTCAAAGGGACAAACGCTATGGCACTGTAACCGCAATGACACAAAGGCGTTTGAGGAACGTAATTGTCAGTGCATGGCGGCGTGTCCTTTGAGTCATTCGCGTTATAGGCACAGTTTGATAAAGGCGGGGAAAACGGAAAATGTCGGGTCCCTAAAGCACAAAAGGATCGCCGACACAAATTATTTTATTTGTCTCCTTGTTGTACCGTTAGCTAACTGACATTGTGACGATGATCGATAATTGGGTTCTGTTCATTCCCGACCAGTTAAGCCTTAACAATGTCAGCCCAACGTTCTATAAAACAGATTTTTAAATATAATAAACCTGTTTTTATTTTCGTTTACACTTGTCATCGTGTCGTTACTGAACGTATCCTGAGGTGTGTTTTTGTTATTGTGTAATTGATCATTAAACAGGGTTGCGCCCTTATCGCTCAAACTGCATTTAATCTAGAAGGGATTGCTCCGAGGTCGCTTGAAAACATTAGACATTACGTGAAAAAGCATTAGTTAAGGTGACATGATGGGACCCGCGTCTATTGACGCTCTGGAACAACGTATCTGTCACTCGAGCATACACACTCGACGCATTGTTCAAGTGCCCCATAGTGTGCCGTGTTCAGTTTTCCAAGATCTCGCTTGGGCTTACAATCCCGCGATGAGATCAATAGTTTAATTTCCCGCTATCCGTTTCTACGGTTCTCTTTCGTGTTAGTTTTTTCACACTAGAAACACTGCTGGTGATACTTAACCTAAGTCGCTTCCTGTATAGTCCCTGTCACTATAATTTGTCTTTATGTTCACTATTGTTGTGGTACCGACAATTCAACCCTTTTTCTACGACGTCAGAACAAACAACAACAGCGAACCTAAGTAGGAACGGCATTCGCCAAAGGCTGAATCGAGAACAAACCGCTAAAAGCTGAAATCAATGCGCACAACAGTCGCTTTATTGCTAAGCAAAATACTGTACTGTTTTTTTTTTACCCGATTAGCTCACCGTTCTCGCATCCCACACAGAAACTAACAGTTTACGATTGAGTAGATAGGCCTGAACGGCTGAGGCAGAGCGAGATTTTCTGCTGTCTTGGGCATGGAACCCTTATTATGGTGCTTCAGTGCGATGCCTTTCGCGTGTAGCAAATTAAAAGCAAAGGCAACCCAATGCAAAAAACAGTTAACCAATAGACGAGTTATACTTGCGCGCAGTGGTGGCGAAGTGCCATAGAAGGGCTGCGAAACCTGTTGCTGTGCTAGCGCCGTATTCAGTAAGCCCCCGCCTGAGAGAAGGAATCGTTGCAGGAATATGAACGGTTAAAAAGAAATTCGTAGAACTTCACTACTCTGTCGGCATCCTACAAAAGCGTGATTAGCGTAGGGCTCGAGACAGTACAAAGGGTTGTGACCCACCCACACCCCCACCCCCCAAGAGGAACATCCCGCGAAACCGACAACATATGCCTACTCAGCGCTCGCAAAACGCGTAGCGGGAGCGTAGCAACCCAATTGCAAATACACGAATTAAAACTGAGCGGCAACGCTCATCAAAAAGAGTAAGAAGCCAAATATGATGCGGGCCAGTGAATGTTATATATTATTGGGTCTCACGGGCTGATAAACAAAGCTAACCCACAGATATCTTATGAAGATTGCATAGACATGAACGGTAGAGCTCAACAGATAGCTTTTCAGTCCTTTGAAATCACATGAAATACATACTGTTATATGGGTCATACAGTCAATATTGTTGAACTGCGCAAAGCTAGCTAAGAACTCCCAGGAGATAGCTGAGAACCAGGCACCGATCGTCACCACAATTACTCAACGTTCTAGCGTCCGACAGAAGAAAAGTTTGATTGATGATGGACGTTTTGATTGAAACCAAAGGCGGCGCCGTTTTTGGATTCTATTCAGAGATATACAACGAAAAGCTTTTATGGTTTCTTCTGTGTTTTCCAAAATTTCAGCCGACACACGCAGCGTTCTAAATTTCCATTTAACTGCAGAGTACTAAATGTGATCTGGTCATTCATTCATGGATGGCTTTATTCGAAATGCTTGCGCTAAATATCTGCCCTGAATTCTAAAGGGGTTACCTAATAACGAATCATTCTCCGAAACATTCTTTTCTTAACTGGGCGAAAAATACATCAATTTTAGCATATATATATATATATATATATATATATATATATATATATATATATATGATTGTCAAATAAAGAGATTTGCACGAAAAGACCATATTCAAACTCTGTCAAAGGGTAAGTACTTTAGCAGGATCAATCGATCTTGCAGTTCCAGAAGAATTTGCGCGTCATCTATGATATACTACCACGAACTAAAGAGAACTACTGTTTTTTATGTAATTTCAATTAGTTTCTAGCTATTAGAAGCGGACCCTCGTAAATAATGTCCAAGATGATCCATGTTGGAATTGGTCTCCTATCATATGAATCGATAAAGATACGTCTATCTGTTCTAGTACAAAGGCAAATATGATTTCTGTCAATGTTCAACTTAAAACTTCAACGTGTGGCCGTTAGGAAGCATCATAGGATAGTTATTTAATTAGATCTCATTGAGATATTGTCAGCTACCACGAGCTTGTGACTTTAACGGCTGCCGTATAATTAATCATATAGTACGCTGGTACTTAGGGAAATGTTTTCTATGTGGTCGGTTTTATGTATATCTCCCGGTATACGGGTGTTTGGTAATAGTATTAGCATTATGCTGGCCTTGTGGCCAAAATAGATAAGTAGATAGAAGAAAATTCGTTTTTTTTTTTTCATCGTTCTTTATTCTATATTTGTGCGAAGGATCGCCAGCCAGACGATTGTTACCGCGCAGTAAAGCATCACGACCCATCGATTAAAATCATTATTCCTTCTAAGCTGATCGGCGCTAAAGCGATTGGATGGATTTATCTATTATTCAAGATTCAGAAGAAAAGTATTCGCCAACGAATGCGCCTTGTAGAAAAGGCCATCATCACAATACTGCGCTACGTTTAACGTATTCGAAGAGATGCGACTTCGTCAATTTTTCTCTTCAGTTTGTTCTGTGCTTAGATCGAACACTGAACAAGCTATATAAATATTTTCGTTTCCGACCAGGATTGTTTCCATCTCTGATTCGTTTTTCGTCTGATTCCAGCGGAGGTTCGATCCGAGACATATTAGTAAGCCTTCGTTGATACTTCACAAAGACAAATTACCATCGCACCGTATTGTTTGGAAGAGAAACGAACGTCATTTTGTTAAACGATTTAAGTTGCTTAAAGACGTCACCGCTTGTTCGTGCTGCACGCTCTGCACGTGTGCGCAGCGGAAGGTTAAAGATAAAGAGCTACGTTCGATTTATATTGCTCTGTTTTCAAACGAACGCAACAATCTTGTTCATGAAACAGATTGATTATTTTCTACTGTATATCATGCAATGAAAATGTCGACCCCGTTAATTGGCCATAGGCAGGTGTACGACCGTTTTCTGATCGGAGTCGGACGGTCAACATACACAGTTGTCTGTTGGAGTTTTCGAGGGAACAAATGCCTCTATACGCACTAAATGGAGTATCTAATACGCGTTTCCAAACAGAGTAGTAAATACGCATCATTGATAGAAGCAATAATTTACTGGCTTCGTGCCATAACAAGCGATTTTGATAGGCGTACGGCAAGTGATTGCGTTGCCTGCAAAATACATAGTTAACAGGAAGGGATTTCACTACTTGCTTAAATGTGGCTTGTATAGCCCGAAAAAAAAGTCGACTTCTGAAGCAGCTTACACACTCGTAGGCGCTTCCAGGTTAACCTACACTCGTACCTCACAGGCTTATACAAAGTCTCTATGCAGCTCATAGTTGGTTCTAGGCCTAGTGAATCTTTCTTCCTATTTTCCGGATGTCGACAAGATGTCTTGCCTACATCCGGCTTTAAAAGTTCTTCGTTCGATGGATATTTGCGGGAAACCACTGACAGTCGTTTCACGCTAACCAATCTAGGCTCTTATATTCATTAGGTCGACAACGACTTGATGCAGCGATTTGTGACTAATTGCCCCATGTTGAAACAACTGCGAGCGATTTAGACCCATACCCTCACGTTGCTCGACTTGAGGAGGATGCTTTCCCGTTTTAGTCAGGGGCAAATAAGACTGCTAAAGAAATATTTCATTCAAGATACTCGTGTGAGCCTGACATGGCTGCCAATCAAGTTTCAAATTGGCCAGCGCTTCTATGATTCGATCATTGTAGACGTTACGCCCGTATATGCTAATCATTTTTTGACTGCCCTAACCCTTTGGCTTCTAAGCAAAAAAGGTCAAATAAGAGTAAAGCAGAGACTCCGAGTGAAGCAATTTTATATAGATAAATCCCTCTAGATAACTCATTTTACCATTCGGTTGTTTATGCTTCGTAGAAATTCGTATAACATTGTAGATATGACGTGGAACCATTCTAACTCATGGATACTAGGACAAAATCTAGGAGTTCCTTTAAATGTTGTTCGCTACTTAGGCGAACCTTGCTGTACCTGTTCAATCACGACTTAATACTATCTACGTAGGCCAGTGCTTTTAAATTTTTTTTTGCCGAAAACTTAAGACGATTACTTATAATATGTTCCGTAATGATGATTCTGGTTGAATTTACAACATCAATTAGTTAATGATTGTCACTGCTTCTAAGCCTACTTAGTTAGATGACTGAAATAACGTACAGCTCAGTAGACTAAGTTCATGGGGCATATACGCATCATACCCAATATGAATATGATATGGGGGTAAGATCAGGGTAGTTCGACACCGAACTAGCTATGCTTGAAGAACTAAACGATAATTTCAATCTCACGTTTTACGGCATTCGGAGGTGTGGTACGCAGGAAAAGGCTAGACCTTCATCACGATGTCTGGAACGCCATAAAAATCTCTTATAAAACAGACTAAGATATACTAAAACCTATGCATATCTGAATACGTTAATATAGCGATTTGGAGCTCTGTGATTATAAACGTTTAAATAGTTTTAGGCACTTATATAGTTAATAAAAGTTGGCCATGCGCAGTATGTAAAGAGACTTCAGTATTTTCGATGCTTGCTTCTCTTTCGGCATGCTTGAAGGTGAAGTCTGTGCTTGAACAGGAAAAACATCAGACGTTGTTCGATGTGTCTCCGCTAAAAAGTTCACTGCTTGAACGAAAGTCAGACCAAAGAATGACGGTTGCTTTACCCAAAATGTTTCATCCCTATCTACAATCAAACTTACCATCAAAGCCGTATCCAAAGTACCACGGAACGGTGAAAGCGACGCTGGGCAGTCCTTGCTCGGCAATGAGGAAAAGCTCTTACAAAATCTCTATTTGAAAACTCCCTGAACTGTGGTGAAACTCTACATCTTTAATGTAGCTTTTTTGAAAACGATTAAATCAGGTGTTTCGTGCCTTCGAGGCAGGAACGTCTTAACAGCTTTACAAACCTCATTAAATATTTCTATGAACTAGCATCTTGAATTATCGCCTAAAATCTACACTGGTTATTTAGATTTAACTTTAACATTAGATGCAATGGTAAAATCACAGTCTAAGTGTATTTGATAATCAACCTGTGGGTAAGAGAACGATAGAGTCCACACAAAGTTTATACCGAATAGGTTTAGTTTCGAACAGCAGATGAGGAATTTGTGGGCAAAGCCTCTACAATTAACCAAAAGCCCAGCGTAGTTATGACCGTGATCTGATACGCCAACGAGTATTGGTCCCCTACAAGACTACGAGAACCTCTTAGAAGTCCTAATCGCCATTTTGAGGTAGGGCGCTAGCGGAGACACCTAATCAGGCTAGACTTGAGACTAGGCTTGAGACTGCATGCCTCCGTAGATCTTGCCCGCAGGCCGTCTTCCTATCAACAGCCAGTCGAATCAGGTACGCAGCTATGTTGGCCTGTCGGCATGCGCGGAATGTGATCCACCTCAGGACTGCACTTGACCGCTAGGGCTTGCCGCACCTGCTATTTTGACGCGAACGATACGTTCCAACGATGGCGATGGACTACTTCCGTTTCGTTGTAGACTAACGATAGCATCATCAGCGTTAGCGCAACATCTAACGTCGCATATCAATTATACCCACCATATCTTTTTTATATCATCAGCAGCGGTGTTACAAGCTATAGCCAACAGGGGGGCACCGCAAGAAAAAAACTACTGTAAATGGTACTAGTATTCTTATATAGAAATCATTGTACTGGCAAGTTTATACGAGCATAGCGCATTGTGTATCCCATCGGGAGGAAACAAGTTCTTGCGACTGCAACTGTATAACAGCCGTCTCTTAAGAGATGCTTATTTTTAAAGCGTATATTAGAAATAGGTATTCGTTTTTGATCTATACTCGAATATAGGAAACTTGGAAATAGCTCCGCTGTCTAGTGGCAGATTTCGATGTGAGGTATAACAGTAGCGTTGTCAGGGCATCTAGGCCTGCAAAGCGCTTTGTACCAGACAGGTGTTATTATTCAGAGCCAATTGTGGCACTACCTGCTGTGCAATAATCGTGCTAGTAGATGTTGTTGAAATGGCAGTGGACAAATAGGTACGACTGTTTTCGGGAAAGGATGTTCCCTAGCCCCCGTTTTTCTCCCTGCCTCTCTTCGTGCACATTGTGCATTAAGGGTGAGCCATTGTGACCCAAAAGCAATAGTACTCCGGCGCTCCGTGACGACGTCGATGTACCTCACGCCCGCGACACCCGCCATCGCCTCGGCCACTGCATCATCTTTTCTGAGCCAATTGAACAGCGAAACAGAAGAAAACCGGGAGCCGGGAAGCGCCAGGGGGAGCGCAAGAGTCAAACAACGACAGTACAGAATATTGGGGAATGAAATGAAGTATCGTCGACAACCGCTCGCGAGCCCCTACACCAGCATCATCATAGCAGCAGTAAAAACGGCAACAACTATAGAGTCGGCATAGTATGTTCGCTTGGGCAGGTCGTTCCGTCAATCGCCGCTGATTGGAATGCGGACCTGAACCATTGTTGTGCTTCGATTGACTCAGCCATCGACCAACCGTTTGCTCGTTCGTCCGGCTGTTTCTTGAGCACCAGCTTCTCTATGCGACTACCACTAGCACTACCATTACAACTACTGTTGATGCTGCCGTCGTTATATGACGTCGATCGAATTGTCGAGCGTCTTGGCGAAGCAACGCCACCCTCACCTCCGCCTTCGCCTCAGATAACTTCGGATGGACGGTGACCGATGCTCCGTGCTTGTTGCCCGATAGCTACCAGCGTGCACACATCACGAACGCATGCACTCGTTTCTGTCTATCCAGACATACGGTGCGTACGGGGCGAACGGCGTCGAGCGTCGAAAGGAATTCACGCCGACGAGCGAGCGGCCGGCCGGCCATTCAACTAACAGGCCGTTGAGCCTTTTTCGCCACTAGTTCTGCTAACATTAGCGCTGCTTATTCAAGGCCTACTGCTGTCGCTTCTGCTTCTGTTGCAGTTACTTTCACCAACAAACAGTAAAGTCGAATATCATAGATATACCACAGGCGTTCGCAGCCGCTGTTGTTGGATCATCATTGTTTCGATGGCTGCCACTGTTTTTGTTGTCGACAGGACTTCCACAGGGCGTAAGATGTCGGCTGTGTCTCCAGCGATTCAGGCCTTGCATCAAGCATGGATAAAACTCCCCGCAGAGTTCAATGGAGCCAGCACCTCCACGAAACGCAACAGTCGTTGTAGGCGTCTTTCCAGAGTAAGAACAGAAAACATCACATACGTAGCGGCAGCGGCCATAGCCCGTTTATCGCAGAAACGCAAATCTCTCTTCCGTAATACAATATACGCAGTCCCGTACGACGGATGGTAAAAATGGCGTACGCTAGTGAACTGTCAAATTAGAGATGTGCTTTTTTAACGGTTGGCTGTTGTGTGTCGTTGTATATTATTGGTAACTAATCAATCGATTCGGACGGCTGTCTTTAACCTCTACCCCTATCGTAATTTAATTAACTAGATGAACTGGGATCTCGTAAGTTGACGACACGAAGTTACTGCTCAGGATAATATTTTATTGCATTTATTTTAATATGATAACGTAGTCACTTTGGCGATAATAGTTATTTTCATTTATATAGTTCTATTACGTATGTCATTAGGTAAGAAATTCTAACAAGTTACAATTGGGCAGACATAACCATCTGGTGGATCTCTTGATAGGACAACTATAGGGAAATGCCGCTTTTTGTGTTAGAAGTAGTAAAAAATGCCAGGTTAAACAGTCTACTGTTTATTGGATTTCCCGTTCTTGAAGGATCGAAGGGTCACCATTCGTTTTTTACATGTTAGAAATGAAAGCTTCGTTTCGTCTATAAATTTAACATTTGGTAATCTCTTATTGAATATTGTTTTGGATACTTGGATTCATATCGCAGACCTCACATTCGTATCATGCGGCATGCCTCGAATAAGCTTCTGTTTATAACAGGTTTCTTTTGTGTAACGTTAAAGGTAATTGATTCATTTAATCTAGTCGAAGAAGTAGACACCGTGATCCACAAAAAAAAAGTAGTCTCTTAAACGTTCCTGTTGGTGCCTTCTAAACGAATATTTTTGAAATCCTTGACATTTACGTTATTCTTCAAGAATCTTAGGTACATCCTTCCTTACTAACCTATACACATAATGGTGCACAAAAATCTACGTGTTGATCGATGCACGATAACGGAGTGGGTCCTGAAGATGGATAAAAAATTTTGACTTGGCCATTTGAACAGCCTATAATTGTGCGGAGATTGTAGTAGGCTCACAGCAAAGCTAACAGTGTGGGTCCCTATCTTATCAAAGTGTATCCTCAAAGTAGAACAAAATCTAGCTAATTTAGTAAACACAGCCTAATTAAGTCTTAATTATGTATACTTATGTGTATTAGTTTAATTAAAATAGAACCTACGCTATACTCAGTCATTGTTATAGCAGATAAAACTGATCCCGCTTTTCCATATCAAGCTTCGTATACATTACTGTCATATCTTTTCTGAAAGATATAACGGGTTTTCAACTTGTTAGGCCGATACTGTGCTTCGAGTTTCGGCCGACGTTTATGCGTCCTCGTACATGCCATCAGACAAGCATCGGACTTCTCAGAGTTTGAAAATGCATATGAGACTATTAAAGGTACATTTAGGTTTAGGTATTTCCGCCCTAGTTACTATAGGCAATGTATAGGGTGCATAAATCGCATTCTTTTTCCAGCGCCAGCGCATTGTGTTCGAGTTTTTAAGGACTGATACCGTAGTTTAAGAGATACGTATATACGGATAGGTCATTACGTATTACCATTGCGTTCTGTCTCCCATCTTGAAACTGGATAGATAACATATCTGCTTGTAGATACAATTCAAATGAATCTGATGGGCGCGCCGGCATTCGATAAATTAGCGATATGTGACAGTGTACAGTTACGCGCCCCCCGAAGGCACACGGTGACTAATACCATGGAGATATTAACAGACTCTAGTTGGGGCGCTTACCTGTTTCTGCCTTTGTACCTTTAGACCGACTTCGAACCACTTCAACACCCTCCACTTCCACGCTTCTCGCTTGTGTCCGCTGTCTGCGAGACCAAATGCATGTGCATTGGGGAGGGCGGATGCTGTGTTACTGAAACGCGGTAAGGAGCCAAATAGTGGCGTTAACGGTGGGCAGCAACGGTTAATCAGTGCTGTACCGTCCCGTGCCAAAACGAACGTCCACTTGACCGAGCTTCATACGGTCGCTGATGGCCTTTTTTTGCTTCGCTTACTTGTCCAGTAAGCTATATCCGTGAGTCGCGAAAGAGTGTTAAGGAGGGCGGAGAGAGAGCAAGAGGGAGACGGATAAACAACGAAGGATAGAAATTCGTCTGACAACAAACGTTCGATGCTACGAGCAGCCGATGAGGAGGAACTGCCGCCACCAAAGACGACGACGATCGGCAGTTGAAGTAACAGCGGGAGCAGACGCAATACAGAAAACGGTTACGTGAACGCTTCTACGGTCGCTGCGGCCGCAACAGTTCCTAATCGACGGAACAGTTCACCGCTCCGCATCGATAATCTGCAAGCGCGGCCAAACTATAATACATGTAGTAGTAGTAATAATACTAGCGAAGTTGAAGTTCGCTCACGCTGGCTATGGCGGTGATGGTAGCAGGAAGGGGAGCGGCAACAACCGCATCGATCGTCATAAGTCGCAAATCGTCACAATCGTTGTTTTTGTTATTGCCGTCGTCGGGGGAGGGAGTGCCGGAATCCGGATGCCCGTGCCCATACAACGATGGCAGCCCAACAGTAAGCGCTCTTACGAAGCCGTACAGCCGCTGTTAAATAGCCACTTGCTCCTGGCTGAACTGCGCGCTCTGGCAGAGTTCGCGATGGGTCAGCTTTTGTGTACACGGAACGCAAAAAGCTCACGACGGCCGGTTGGCTGGACACATGCAGATTTCACTATTCGGCTAAAAATACATTTGGTCACGAAGAAGAAGCCCATCTAGTGACCCAGCAGCGCAAATATCCTGCCCAGTAAAGCACTCCCTTCATTGAAACAAAACTAAATACATACATTGCTTGCATCTCTCTTACGTGTGTATATCAGACAACCCCTACAGTGTCATCTTCACTTTCTTATTACGTCTTACAAAGATGCGCAGGAGCTAGTCTGACGATAACAACACACAAAACAATGTTTAATGAGTCTAGAAAATTCGAGAAGCTAAATTGAGAGAACATAGTTAGTATTAGTTGAAAGTATGTACTTTTCTAGCACGTTTATCTTAGTCAGCGGATGGCCATTTGCCCACTTGGGATTCCACTTGATGACCGACCCTTCGTTGCTAGCTGGAACGTGCGTAACCAAACTAATAATCATAGCTCGCTAATCGGAAACTAGAGGTGACCGTGTCACAAACATGACGAAGATATAGAAGATCAAGATACTCCCATGTCATTTGTAGATCTTGTATATCCGTCGTGATTTGCCCCATGAAAGGACACATGTTCAGGGAAAATACGATCGATAAGAAATTAGCGTATCTACTGTACTACTTACTTGTACTATGAATACGCATTGCTGTTCGGTGGACGTCAAACAGGCCGAATGCTAGCCCGTGTATATGCAACCGGGGTAGCGCCCGGCCATTTCAGTCTTTGCCCAGCTACCTTTCTTTGATATTGCCTTTGGTTGGCTACAAGTTAAATACACTTGCTTATAATTTGGTCAAACTGGAAAAACAAATCTCCATTACAAATATGCGTTCATGTTGCATTGGTTATCTTATTCGTTCCGCTTGTTGATGCAATCAGTTATTTTAGAAACATAGTCCTATATTTATCTGCTAATAAAAACGTGAAAGCAGGCCTAGTACATCATAACCCTCGTCAACTTCGCATATACAAACATTGAAAGCGCCGTTTGTGTGTGTAGTTCTCAAAGGCTGACACCTGGCGTTATGACTATACCAATCGATTTCCATACACATTATACAAACATCCATATGTCAGTGTCGTATACGACTGTGTTCTTCAGCCATGCGATAAACAGACGAGCGTCGTACCGACGTAAAGATGGACACACGTCATTGTGTGCTTCATAGATCTATATATATATATATATATTGCAGTGACGCTTCGCTATGAACAGCGTCATCTCATCTGATATATAGCAGAGTATAGCGAGTCAATGGCAAAGGCCGACGATCCCACGGGCGTCAGCCCAGTATTCATGTACAGATTCATCCGTTGTCGACCGGCAACAAACAACGACAGCACGCGTCACCAGCGGTAAATACAAAGTGTCAAATCATCGACAGCCACCGACTCCCACGCGGGCAATTCCGCCCCCGCGCTGACCGACCGACCGACCGACAGGCAGAAAGTTTCAAAATCGACTGAATTCAGATTGTGGTAACCATTAACATCTCTGGCGTCGACCTGACCGTCACTGTTATCTGGTAATAGGATCATAGTTTATATAGTAAGTACGACTGGACGAATAGTAGTTTAGTTAGTTAAATTGCTCCTGAATTTGAACAAAAAACACAGCAGCATAAAACGGTGCCAGTCGTCGACATTAAAGCTAGGTAAAAAGGCAGCTTTCATACGAACGCGACGATACAACCAATACCATGTACGATCGTATGTAAATATATCAGGACTTATCGCTCTTGAGGTCTCTGTTTTGTTTCAAATTAACCCTGAGAAAAGGTACAGGTTCTACAACACACAAAGTAGTTGATCATTTGTAGCACCTTTATCCGTATAAACAGTAGCCTATCAACATTTAGGATTCGAGGTATTGATGAGACGTCGATCTCATTAGAAATGTTCGTGTGTTGCTTAGTGAGACATTTCCTGTTATTGTGGACTTGCGGAACAGATTTTCGATTGAAATTTCTACCTAGGTGGGAAGTCTAAAAAATTAACTTTTAAGAATACATGTATGAAAAACATAAGTCAGTCTACGGTTGTTCCCAACCTTCGAGGGGGTTCACACCGTAAGCCAGTCTATGCGCCATACACTGCATCTGGCCACGCGTACATTTTCGTTTGCCAAATCAGCCTGCCAGCGAAACATCATCTCCATTGCCCCGGTCACGGAGTCGTGTCGATTCATGCAAACAAAATAAGGCATCCGTTGCGACCTACGCGTCACTCATTCGACCACGACCACAAGCCGAGATGCGAACCCAGTGTCGTTCACATAACTGTAGCACGCTGCACGTATTGCTTTGTTTCGCTTGGCCCACTAATGACAACAGGGGCAATCGATCGACCGCGTTCTGACGGCTGGTCAAGGCAAGTAGATCATCGATGGAGCGACCAAGCAGGGGATGGAAACATTACCCTTTTTAGTTGCCATTACTCTTGCGTCTGCATCTGGAACGGCCGATCTTTTCGTCTCTGTTTCGCTGCTTGATCTCTGGCCGTCCGTTAAATTCATTGTTTGTATGTGCGATGCGAAGTTTTCGTGCTCCCGTGATTATTGCTACTACCGTTATTGTCGTTGTCGCTCGGGGTCAGCGGCGTGGGCAGAAATCTTTTGCTGTTCCGTTCAACAGAGTCATGGGCTCCCATTCGAAGCGGATAGGGAACTGCGATCCTAGCGTTCATAGCAGTAGCCGTGAACCGAAATTATGGCTATTGTACTGCACTGCGTAAAGCTGGTACGCGGTTTGCTCATCATTAATCTTATGGCACAATTTGAAACGGTAGCAATGTACCGAACTCTTTAGCGTACGCGTAGCAAAAAGTTGTAGCATTGCCGACGACGTGAATTCGAAGGAGAAGAAAAAACCTAGACTAGTATTCTTTCAACGCTTTTCATCGGTTGGACGAAATCGGTTAGTAACCTAGTGGAAAGTGGTGATTTAGATGCTTGTAGGCACAGGGTATTGGGGATGAACTATAAAGGAATATATATATCCCTCAGAGACAAAACTGCTTTAGGTCTATACAGTGTATATATATAATCAGTAGACTGACTACATGTAATAGAAGGGAGCAGGGTTTAAACAATTTTAGAACACGACGGGTTAGGTCTTTAGCTGATGCTTCTACTAACACTGCCGGAATATTGTGTCGTGTATGGGCTTATGTTTATATACCACAGTGATTCTTGGAAATCTCGTGACGTTTCGTGTATTCCGCTTACCTAGTTTGAACGTTTTTCGAACTTATGCTTTTTTGCCTACCTGACTCAGTAAAAAGGCCACAAAGGCAGGAAATGTATTCACCAGGTCCGAGCTCACTATCGTCCGTATTAACTACGACTAACTAGTGTACAGCCAAGTAGCTGGCCAACGGACTGAATGTAAAATTTATTTAACCTCACAATCGTAGTCAGTCACTCCCATTCGGTCCCCTTGTCGGCTTAGTTTCTCGCTTACCTGTTCACATATACTCACACATATACAGGCACCAACATTACTCGCTCAGTCTCGTGTGTACGCTATTAATGGACGGCCAGACGTCGTCCGAAAGATTCTGCGTCTGAACGAATCGGCCTTTGCCCCCTGAGCTAAACTAGCGTTGCTTTTGATGACCTTCGCCTCTCTCGTAGCTCAAAATGTAGTTGAATCGATGCTAATCCTGCTGCCGCTGTTTCTGGTGCTATTTTTCGCGGTGCGGATAGTGGTGAGCTGACGAGACGTATAAATGGCTTGTAGCGTATCCTGGAACTAGACTGCGGCCGGCGCTCCCGTTCGTGTTGTTTGTGGCAGCGTGGGGCAGGCGGCGTCGTTACGAGTTGTAGCGAGGATCACGATTTCGGACTTGGTCTGACCGGCTGATTTTGTGACGACTGCCTAATCAGGGCGCAGTCGGATCGCGTCCACAGGTTTCGCCATATCGCGGCCTAAGTTGAAGGTGGACCTGGCGGTCGCCGTCAGGCTTTATGTAGCTGTTTCAACGCTACCATCACAAGGAGGATCATCAACATCACCAACGAAAGCAGAGGCAAAAGCATCATAAAGCTTAGCCCAATTTTAGGCTAGACGAACGATTCGCCCTCTTTTTGCCACTACTCGTTTGATATTCGTTTGAGAAGTTGTCAAACCTTCGATGACATCATGAAATTACGTGCCGTCATGAAGTAGAAGCTGACAGAGCACTAAGAATGGGCAAACCCAGGCGCAACTATCTCTGGTCTGAATAGGCCATCCCACATTAGCGGTCAGGCATATCTATCTATGCGCTCGTTCGAGGGAAATCTGAATGAAACAGTCCATCGGTGACAATTACTTCGTATGTAGTATTCTAGTGTACGTTACCCCGAATAAACTACTTGGCAGCAAAAGCTTAAAGTTGTTGTATCATACTTATTTCGACGACGCTTTTCTCGTAAATTAAGTATGTACAATTTAAACATATACATGGGTGAAACTCTTTCTTTCTGTATGCTGTATAACATCACACTTGCAAAAAGGCTTTCTTAAGCAATTCTTTGGCAGATTTCGATGAAATGACAAACCGAAAAAGGTGTATGGCGTCTCTGAGGTACACCGTAGAAACGTTACCTAGCTTTATTAGATAGAGCCAAGGACCTTTATTTATCGTCTAATAATCTCTAATTAAATAGATTGACATAGGTTGTTCGGTAGGGCTTCGGTAGGTCGATTTTGCAGAACAGATACAAAGGCTACATAGCGAGTTTTAGCTCCACACTGAAATAGAAAAGTAAAGAATATTTACAACCTGAATTGTCGGCTGGCAAACACAACACTGGCGTTAGCAGGAAAAATAAGAATTAAAATATTATAAAGCAATCGATTACTGCCATAGTTAAGTGTCGATAAGCGGATCGACCTATTTAAAGGCTAACTTTGGCTCGTCTTTCCTCTTTCTTTTTTGTTTCGTCTCGCTTTTTGGCTTTGATATCATTGCACACAGATGGTTGACGATAATAAACAAAGAAAGAATGCTATTTTCCATAATAATATAATAGCAATAATAATGACAATCCTTCTTCTTGTATCAATTGGCGTGCTGTTATCGTTGCTCCTGCTTTGGTTCGTCTATCTTCGATTTTGCCTTTTTGGTCATCGTCTTAACCGCGATGTTTTTTTAATCGACGTTTAATCTGCTGCGATGCAGACGTTCTGTCGTCGTCGTCGTCGTCGTTAAATATTTATTGATTATTCGGCCTCATCCCCTTTGTATTAGAGTGACCTGAATGTTATCGCTGCTGCTACTGCTATGGCAGTCATTTTTACCCTTGATGCCATCGTTGTAACTGCCCCTGCTGGTATTGGTGAAGATCCGCCATCGTTTTCAATCATCGTTTCTCGCCTGCCGCAGTTCGCACCACAGATCATTGCTGGGTCGATCCGTCGGCTGTTGGTCGGACGCCCTGGGTGCCTCGACCTCGGAAGCCAAATGGACACAACTGAATCTGCTTTAAAGCAACTATCGAAATCCCCACATCCTACCTGGCGTTGACCCCAAGGCACCCTATCGAGTTGTCACCCTCATTTAGCTTTGTTGCTGCTACTGTTGCTGTTGTCTTACCCTAATCGTCTTTTTTCGTACTGTGTTTTTTCTCCCTGTCAATTCACGGCTTAGCTAGAATTACCTCTCCGAGCAGGTCCCTTGGCATCAATACTTGGCTCGATCGAAGCGGTAGCATCGACCAGCGGTAACAGGCCGTCAAGCGGTTAGCACGAGTTAAACTGAAGGGAAGTATCGTGTTCGATCGCCACTAGCGCATTGCCAGTTCGTGCCCCAGTCCCGGGTCGCAGATTCGACCGTCGAACGTCCCCGGGAGCTCCAGAAGCTGCCTCTCGTTGTAGCCAGCAGATGGTAGAGTTCTTGGGATGTTTTGCTAGCCTAAGAGGACAGTCTAAGTGTTGTGTGTCCATACTATTACAACGATACAAAGCCGCTTGCTGTGATAGTGTTGCTATTAGTGGCTGTGGAGGCGTGATGGCGAACTTCAAGATACCAAAGTCAAAACTATGGATCAAGCCGAACGATTCAAAGGCACTCCTACTCGTGCTACTGCTGTTATTACTGTTTCTGCTGCGTCACGGCGCACGAGGCGCAGATCAACAGGCCTGCCTTCAATGTCACGACTTCAACACGCCTGCTAGAATATTATATAATGCGGATACATAAACATATGCATGTGTATATAGTGTATAGATTTGTATCTAATCATGTAGATAGGTAACCGCCTCTGTCGCTTCGAATACTGTAGTAGCCTATCGTAGTTTGTCCAGTTGTGCTAGTTACACTACCGTCCATATGCTTCTACGACTACGACGACGACGACGACGGCTACCATTATAGTTAGAGCCATCTTCTTTTGAAGCACCTATTAGGCATGTTTTTATATATGTGTGTCTAGGCCGTTTCTGGCGTTGCCCCTTCCCCAGAACAGCTATCCTTGCTCTAGATACATACGGTCCCGGATTCGATTCTCGAAGAGGCAATAAGCGACGAATATGATTTGGCCCAGCTAGCCGTCTACAGCGTTAGCGGTGGCTGTATCACTGACAAACGTGAAGCGCATTAGGAGAGTAACACGTTGAAGACAGATGAGATAGCGAATGGTGGTTTTGGCCAACTCGGAGATGAAGACTGGCCGGATCTGAACGGAACGAGTCTACCAGTTTAGTTGCAACGCGCCAAGAAACAAATCGTATAACAAGATAACAGCAATCGACGTACAGCAAACAAATGACAACGCCAAGGGGATCGATTTGCGGTCACTGAAAACGATCCTTTTCAATCTCCTTCAAGTAAACTCTGTTCAAAGATAGAAGATTTCAATAAATTGAAATCCTGGTATGATGTGGACGTACTAGTAGTCTTAGTGATAAAGAGTATTTTGACCTGAGTCCTGATAGGATCATGGGGCATGTAATTTTGCGAGTACGTCGCCTTAGTATCGTTGAAATCGTAGATGCATCTTCATTATGGCTAAGTAGAAGAACTATACGCAATGCTGTCGCTTGAGCGTGCTAAATATTTTTTGACGGTAAACGAGTTGAGACACGAGATTAACGATTTTTGCGTACTAGAATTGTTGTTCTCTAGTATTAATTGAATAGTCTTATTTCCAATGCTATTCCACGAGATCAATTTATCCTTTTCTAGTATTCTAGTACGACCTTTGAATATGTCTGAAGACGTAGTCAACTGCAGCTGTGGACTCTGGTTGTATAGGATATCTCTTCTGGGCCAAGTCAGAAAGACCTGTCTAGGGATAGGTCTCTTTTCGATGTTTCAGTCATTGCAGTTTGATGCCTGTTATTCAACGAAAACGTGATACCTAGGTCTATTCTGATAGTGTGACATCTTCCGAGAGAACGACGCGCTATTATAATGCTTCGTCTGCAAGCAGAGAATGGTTATAAGAGGCGTATTATCGAATATTTCGTTAATATAATCAATAGTACGTACTGGGTAGTAACAGGAAACCTTGAGTCGATGATGATTTCTATCCGAAGTGCTGTTTAAAAAGCAAAGGTCAGAGCTAATTACGCCGCGCGTTTTTTACCGTCGAATATTGTCCAATAAACACCGAAAAGATGGTTTCCTCCCGTCTCAAGCACAACATCTATACTCTAAACTTTTCGTATACGAGGCTTCATCTGAGGGCTGTTTTTAACTACCTTCAAATGTGTTCCGTTCCAATTAAGTTCAAGCATTTTGACATATAGTACAATATTAGAGGTAGTTTATTCCATTTCGCGCTGTGTTAAATAACAAAAAAAAAAATCTGTGTCTGCGCTACAAGATCCACACTTTTTGGAAAGTTTTTACGGAATCAGCTATTATTATTCCATAGTGCGTCCACATTTTCTTTACAGATTATTGTGTTAACAAACCTTTGGCCCAGCAAGTAAATCGCGATAATTAATTGTTCGATAATTAGAAAAAGCACGGAGCTTTAAGTGTTACTTCATGAGGTGAGCGAATCGTAAAGCGATGTATTATTTAAGTACTTCAAAAAATTCGTATGCATTGTTAATAAGGTAATCTAAGCATCGAATACTTTATCGAAATATCTCGCTTTGAATAATTTCGTATTATTAGAGTCGTTTAAACAAAGATACTGTTGCGGTACGCTGACTGGCGACGAGTATTCTGTCTTGATTTGAATTAAACTCGAATGTTGCCGTCAGCTAGTACCGAAACACATGCGTATTTTTACGTAAGATGGTTTGCTTTCCTTTCATAAAGGTTGATGGCTGAGCCCTTGGCTCCAATCTGCTGTCTACTTCTTCGTGCGCAAGAGACAATTGTTGGCTAACTGCCGGCTAAACAAAGGTCGGAGAAGTTCATACCTAAGACGCTCGAATGTCGGAAGAAGATAGTGGGGGTCGTTGTGATGCGGGAACCGCTAAGTCTGCCCTGTCGACGTCGGCCCTCTGATCCTGCCGCTTGGGTCGGGTCAACCGTGAGGTCAACGTCTGTAGACAGGTCTACTACCTACGACAGCTTTCGTTTGATACTGTAGGGGAGAAGGTTTCTGGTATTCAAAACGGGTTCGTCAAATAGTTCGTTGTATGTATTACCTACGGGTGACTAGTTACGGAAGTTATCTACATAGACATCAGTGGAAGTACTATGCCTAATGGTCAATGAATACGTACGTAGTTCTATAAAGTCAGTGATACACGAATAGTCATGCTTCTACGAGATGCGAACACGCTCAAGAAACCCGCCAATTGCAAAAAGATGCATTGGAAAATGTACCGGATCTTGTTCTGAAGTGTTGAGATCTGATGAAGAGCTCGTCAGTTTGTACTGATTAGACGTCTACCGGACTACTGATATGATTGGAAAAATACGTAAAAAGGCCAGTACTAACCCTCGACAGCTTTACCGTCTCTAGAAAAAAAGTCGCCAGCAAATTTTTGCAGCATTGCCTCCCATTGTCGTAGAGGATGTCGCATAACATAAAATAAGGATCCTTGCCGTATGCAATTCTAGCCTAACACAATCACACTGAAGTGTAGATTTAAATTTGGCGGTGCGGAGTCTGTCGACGGAAGAGTGAACTGACGTATCTTATTGACTTTTCGTCCGGACATAAATGAGTCTACGACTCACCTCAGGATGCAGTAGCTCTCATGTCGAGTCATATTTCATATTTGTCGCTACGCCCGTCCATGCGCGTCGTGTGGTCGATGCTACGCAAAGCACGTATCTATACGCATGCACAGCTGGATGTACGAAGCGAATGTTACTACGTTTCCAGACTGCGCGATTTCTAAAAATCTAGAAATTTGGTTTTGCTGCACACAGTTTCCTGCTCCGTTCGGTCACTTTAACACTTCCTTAATAGTTGTTAATCTGAAGCAGATCTGAGCAAACCGATGAACGAAGAATAGAGCTCAAACAGATGAACAGCTCTCTTTTCAGTAAACGATTGCCAGTGGAAGCAACGAGCAGTAGGCGCATAGCGTAAGCAAGGTGTTCCAATGGCGCTCCTCACACTGTCGCTGAACACAACAGCGACACTGTTGTTTATTTCCGTCAGGATTTCGTATTTCGCTGGATCTAAACGAGAACCATTTTGTCCGATTTCGTCATCTGGTCTGAGCCGCCACTGGGCTGAAGTGTTTCTTCGTCTAAATTTGAATTCATTTCAGTTGTTCCTAATCATAGAGAGAACGGGACTGGGGGTATGTCCTATACTTTTTGTAACCTTTGCCTCGATGATGCGAAGTAACAAAAATGGTTTAATCAAAAATGAAAAAATATAGTGAACTGACGGAAGGTGTGAGGTAGGCAGAGCTACACTTATTTGACTACAATTTGACGATACGTAAAAGGATTAATAAACCGCACGGGGTTTCGTTTTTGGCTAACGTTTCCTATAACTAGGTTACGATTAACCTCGTGAAAATAGCTCAGAGTAGGAAAAATCCCAGGCAATGCTAAACGTATCACCGAAGAACACAATATGTCATTGCCGATGGTTTTGCTAGTCAAGCCGGTAATCTTGAGAAACAACGCTATCCTACGCGAATATATTTTATGAGAGAAAAACATTTTCTTGTAATTAAGCCTTTCCCATGAAAGAGACCGTTACGAATATATACCACTTCTGCTATTCATAATATCTTTGTTTGATAGGCAATAATAATCGATTTCCTTTCTATTTCTAGAAAAGAAAACAGGCTCCTCCCAACTGCCAATTCCGCTTTATGTTTGCTCCCTCTCAGTTATTCATACACCGCAAAGATGGAATAGGAATTTTAGGTCGGAGACCTGCAATTGCAAAATACAAATTGTACATAGTTCTTCTGAAACATCAGGAATGGTATACTGTACCGCAATAACCCTGCTACAACGAGCTTTCTGTTACAGAAACTTACATGTCTCTAGTTGTAACTTGCGTACATTTATTAACTTTTGTTTGGCTTCTTGCCTACAACATTCCGGTTTACCTTAGATGTCCGAATGGTTCCTGTCCCTGTATCTTTCGAAACGTAGTAGAAAGTACCGCATACCGCATCATGTGTTTCCTGCATCTATAAAAACGGTACAAACAGAAAAATGAATGTCTATTCATTGTAGGTTGTTAAAAAATCTAACCCTATGACAAATCATTGAGAGATGGACAAAAACGATGAAGACTGCTTGACGAGTAAGAAAGCCGGAACAAAATAGAGGCAGCTGAGAAAGCAAACCAATTATGTTTTCCTATGCTCCGTTCTGCGCATTAAGACATTTTATTAGTGTTGGACCACCGGAACGTTCACTGAGCTGGTCGTCGTTGCCCGTTGCGTGTCCGCGAGATCCGAGGAAACAAAGCCGTATGTTCCCGTCGAAGTGACTTTGCCGGCTTCCAATAAAGCCTCGATGAAGTCATATAAGACTGCCTGCTTGATCACGCATCAAATAACAGAGTAACGTTTCTCCAAGAGAACGCTGCTTTTTGTTGTCCGATGCTTCATTTGCAATCACCTAAGACAGACACGGTTAAAAGAACAGTTCCGATTCAATGTTTTTTTTTTCTTTGAAGTTTACAAACTCATTTTTACATACTTTACAGTTTCTCTTTGACGTTCGGCAACTGTTTAACGCTCCTGTATGTGGTGAACAACTGACTGATATAGAGTAGTCCTGTTCAACTGTATTGTCCTTTTGTCCCAGGCCTTTGTAGTATGAGTAGGCTATTACGATTACTAAAATCTAGTTGCAATAGGTACGAACATCTACTCATTTGAAACTTTCTGGATAGCAATCAATATCGTGAAGAACGAACGGGTCCTGCGTAGACGAGCGGACTACTTCGATGTTCGAAATCTGATCGAAGTCGCAGTGATTGTTCGTGTGCTTTGCCAATAGTAATAATGGTCCTTCTGTTGGAACTCATTGGCCAACAAGTATAATCCTCTCATCCATGCTCCTTATGTGTCTTGCCGGCACGTAGATCGGCTGAAGAGTACCGATTATCAGTGATAGTTTCAACTAGAAACGAATTCCCTGCTTAACAGCCATTTAAATTCTGCTAAACGCGCTCGTCACACACTCAGTACTAACTGTATATATGGCTGTGGCCGCTGTGGTCTGTCTGCTATGTATTGCTATAGAGTGATATTACAGGCTTAGGACTAATGGTCCTACCCACATAGCAGAATAATTTATGATCCAATAGTTGAACGGTCGATATTTCTATACTTAACATACATAGGATGGGAATTGATGCGTGGTACAGTTAGGTGTTAGACGAGCGACTTTTCGTATACCGAACCGATTTGTGATCCTGCCATTATGGTCTTGAAGCTGTTGATCAAGCACCATTTGCAAGCGTAAAGGATTTTGCATTAACTTGAACGGCAGCTTCGTAATAAAAAAAAAAAATAATATTTTTCCACAACAATAGACATTTATAACCTTTAAGAATATCAAAAAGGACATAGATTAAATTTAACTAGCTTGTTTTCATTAAGGGCTTGCAGAGATCCGTCGATCCTGAATGACCGACCGCTCTGGGTTGTCCGACAAATCTAGATCAGTGCTTTTACTTTTCAGCTTTGGCTTAGCAGCTTCTCGCAACCCGCTCATCCGGTGATTTGAGCTGGCAATGGCTTGTATGACTGTTTTCTTCACATCGGTCCACACGTCGCGTTACATGCTCCGCTCGTAGCTAGAGGCCGAACTTGCGAGAACATAAGAATCCCCTCACGGAATCGTCAATTCGAGCATTGCGTGTAGAAATGTTTGTGTCGTCTTTCATCACCAATTGCTGGTTTTCGGGTCGCTAACAACGTCGCCAATCCAGGGTACAACAGAACAGGCGAAATGAACGATATATTGTCGTACTACTGTTGCAGCTCGCTAGAATTGCCAGCGCAGAAGATCGTAAACTTAATCCCAGTAAATAAGGCAGCAGCCACAAGCGCCTCAACTCGTAGCTGCTAGTTGCAGAAGTTACGCTCTTCAAAGTGTCGTTTCCGATATGTCTTCAGTTCTGCTGCTATCGCTGCAGCTCGCTCAGGCGAGAGCAATAGCGAGCCACAAAAGTGCGCTACCGTCTTTACGGCTGTCGACTTTCACTGTGTCATACGTCCATTCCCAACGGCTGCCGTCGCTTCTGCCACTGTGCTACTTCCAATGCCACTCACACAGGGGGGTCGCCGATATCTCTGACTCGCACAGACGCACACATCTGCGACTACTGGTGTCTCTAAACGGTGTTAAAAAAGAACCGATCGGGGTTTGGCGAGAAGCTTTTTTTTGCTATGGCTCGACCACAGTTTGCCCACAATGGGTCAAAACTAGTAACCAACAGGCTCGTTAGTTATGCCTTGATTGACCCTTGTATGAGGCCGTGCCTACGCCTGCACGTAGTTTCAAAAATAGAGTTCATACGTTTGCCAAAGTCAACACGGTAATCTCTGCTGTTCGTGCGTCTTTCGAATTGTTAGTATGTTTGCGGACGGGAATTGGCCCTTGCCGCAACTAAAAACGAACGGTCCACCAGTTGATAGATTCAAGCCGATTTCAACAGAGAACTTCTTGAACGACGGCGGCGACGACGACTTTCGACCAGATCGCGTGCGGCTATGTTGAATTTAAGTATCCAGATTAAGACAAGATCATAATACGACGAAGGCGACAAGACCAGTCCCAGCTGTTGATGAAGAAACAAGCCCGAATCGAACACGAAGAAGGGGTGAGAAGCCATGTTGCTTAGCCTAAAACTGATAGAGTCGTAATAGAGACAATACATAGAGGCAATAACTAATTGAAGCACTAATCTCCAAAAAAAAAAGGGGCCTGTGGTACTTTACACATTTAATATGGCTATAAGAACGTGGATAACAAAATGCACTGCCTAGCTTTTAGGACTACTACAGATGGACATCTGAAGCGTATTGTCGGGATAAGGTAACCGTGCAGAGTTTTGACTGTCTTTAGGCTGCGTATTCTGTGAGTTGTTCGGATTCTGTTCTTTCTCACTTGAGCAAGACGAAACTGTGTGCCTTTTCGATTAACGATAGGTCGAGACCATTTGGCGATTTTTTTGTAAACCAGAAATAGTTGATTATGCTCTAAATTGAGGTAATATCACCATCTCTGTTGAGAATAACTGTTTGATACCACTGCTGTTTAACATACGTATCGTTGGACCGTTAGTAAAGGATTTGATTCAGGCAGCTGCAGAGAGCCTTAGACCGGAAAGGACTACTTAAAAAGGCGGCTCGATTTTTTACAAAACCTAACAGCATTACTTCTACAGCTCGTCGTATGATTCACATGTGTCATCGTATTTACGGGTTTCGAAAATATACTGTAGTTATACAATCCGTAGGCCGACATCTCGTACAAAACTCCATTTGCCGACCATCGATCGCCGATCACTCGATCTAATCAACCTTTTTCAAAATGCTAATAACTCGTCCGAAGATTATTCTGTGGCTGATTTTAACACCTCGGGGTGTCTGCACTTCCATTAAACACCTGATACTACGCAACTTCGTTGTGCTAGGAGCCTTCGAAATCTAAGTACACGTAAAGAACGAACCAAACCTCTTCGTCACAGGACTTCTTAGAAGGCTATCGTCTGAGACCAAAACAAAATAGGACCAAGTAGGTTTTTTTACATATGCTTGCGTGAGCCTATGAGTTATGTGACTCTGTGAACGTTGCGATTTGCATCATTGTACGTGTGTTTGTTACGACGACGATATCCCTAAGCTTACAGTTATTCCGGTTATACTGCTTTGTGGTTCGCTGCTCTATTTAATATGGGTAAGGAAATTACGGCATTGAACTAACGCCATATGCGGCACGCGTATAGGACTAAATAGTTTTAACTATTTATCGGGGGTATGATGGTCTTTTGATGAGACTAGCCGCCTTAAAAGCCGCTGCCGCTGATATTTTTAAACCGTTTTCGCTAAGCGAATCACCCATCCCGTTAAAAAATGTTGCTTTTATCACACATAGTACGTTTGTACATGCGTCTATTCGTGTGTGTGGGGAGAATTGTGACACATAGAGAGAAAAAAAAAAAGAAAGCTTGTTGTGGGGATAGGACCATTAATCTTGGCTATATCGGTCTGTGTAAAGATCGCACCTAGACACTCCCTTCCCAAACGCTAAATGCCGCTAGCCACACGTGCCCGCAACTACGAAATCATCTAGACCCACATGCCGGCATCGACATACATTAGAATAGAACAACTAAATGATTGTCTTGTTACTTAGGTGAGGCATACTGTGACAGCCTCGACCCTCTTCTTAGACATGCCTGTCTGTCGCGGCTTGAATCGGTCGTATGGCCGATAGCCACTAGTATGGAAAGAGCAGAGCTTAACTGTGCGATATCCTTATATACAAAGCGACTAAAACCTGTGTGTCGGTCCCTACTCAAGCTTCTATGTGAGCGTTACGTGATGGCGGAGAGTACAGCACACGAAGGCCTTGGCCGCCGAAGCAAACGGTTCGTGTGCACGCAGGACACTTCAACGTGAGTTTTTTGCTACCTATAAACAGGCAAGTGAGGCAATATTTATATACAGTTGAGCTTATATGTATGTAAAGCGTAGAAGTTGTAAATAACCCTAAGCTATATACTCTATTATCTGATCATCAGGAGACGGTGAATTTGGCCTAAAAACTACAGCGGTGCAAAATTGCTGTCCCAATGGCTTATACCGAACTACGCTAAAACTGTTGTCATTTAGCTTCGCTGATCAAAATTTACACATATTATAACGCTACTGGTTAAGTGTCAATGATTGTCCAAAAAAAAAATGCTATATAATAATATACATTAACATCATCATCAATTATTTGTGTTCGTTTTCTTGTTTGTGTTGAGTATCAGTTTCGAAAATCTGCGTTGTTACGTATCACGTTGGATAGGCGTAGGCTTTGTTCGTACGTTCCGGGACCTCAGTTGCTGTTTAAACCACGCTGGCGGCAGCTGCCTATATCGAAGCCATTTTAATCGAGGACCCCCCGATTCAAACTTTTTTTTATTAGTCCGACAAATAAACGAATTTCAAACGTATGGGTACAGGGTCCAGCGGAACAACCTTGACATACAACGCCTTAGTACGGTCGTATAACAAACGAACTACTGTAAAGTATTGTGATTTGATGATGGATTTTTTTGTGGCTATCCGGTGACCCATAATTAAAATCTATGGCTCAATCCACAATGATAATCCCCAGTCCAACCGGCTGTATCCGACCGGACATTATTAGGCATGTTTTGTCTAACAAACTTCTCACATATAGACAACAGTGTTTAGCTCGGCTGTTCTCATCAGTATTTGAAGCAGTCTGTAACAGATGCAATATATTACCCTCCATTGTTGTACCTTGTCTTACAACAGCAATAACCGTCAATAACCGTCACTTGCACAGTCGACATTCTGCATAGCCGCGCCGAACGTCTGCGTTCTCGCTCGCCTATTGGCGAAATTCGTTGTCGTGTAGTAGCGACGACAACATTAGCAACAATGGCACATCGAAACAATGTTTTTATATTTTGAAAAAAAAAACCTACGCACTTTGTAAATAGTGTGAAAGTGTAACACCTTACAACCCCCTTATATGTTTTCCATAGATGCCGGCGTATGCGGCCATTTGCAAACTTTGCACGACGCCGACGATGGTTAACGGATAGCGACGAAAGCAGGTGATACAATTATTGCTAAAACCGAAAAAGGTTTGATGCACGGGCATAGCAGCATGTCGGCATGCACTTGATGTACGTACGGGAAGGCACCAAAAAGGTGCCACCATATTGATCTACTGCTACTTACCGTAGTCGTTGCGCTACCATCTAAATTTCACCGTATGCAGGTTTTACTATACCGTTAAATAAAAGACCGACTGCCTAAATGTCCTATCCTCGTTGCTGAAGGAAAACAAAATGAATCAACGACTGTTACAAATGTTCTATAGATGATTATGAAAATCCTGATGATGAAAGTGTACGCCAATAGGTCATCCTTCGAGCAAAGTCCGAGCAGGCGTACGAGTTGAAACGGCGCTATATTTTTTTCAATTTTTGATTCCTATAAGTTGTCACATTACGTTGTCCCACTCTAGCGGTCACAGAAAGTCGTTGGTAAGCGGTTTGGTGAAATAGGTAAGTTAAGACGAGTTCAGTAAGTGTAAAATATATAGTCATCGCCATTCGGTAAGTCTCAGAATAGACTCAACCGCACGATCCGGATTTTGCCAAACCGTTACCAATTCTGCTGGTTAATTGCAAACACCCTCTTCTAGCTGGGTGCCTCATCGCTGCCTACAAACATCAAACTGTTGCCGACTGAGACCTTAGCGCAAACGATAGCAAGCGATTGTATATAGCAACAATAGCAGAGCCGACGTTCGATCCATCGCCTATTCTAAGCGTAGTTTAGTTTTAACAGGAAAAACTTATTTTAAGTTAGTCAGGCAATAGTAACAGCATGTGTATGTGACGCTCAAATTAGGAAGTTGAAACTAAACTACTTAATAGACCATAGCCCTATTGACCGCGAAGTCAACTGGTCCTTAGTTCAAGGGCATTTAATTACAAACACAAGGCCACAAAGCGTCGAGAGATAATAACAACGACAACAACAAATAGTACATTTGACGTTAGGCCTATCGTGCCATTAGTACGTTCACAGAAATATTATAAATTATTGGATCCGAATTAAATTATTATGAGGTTATTTATTTACACAACTCTATCCGATGTATGCTACATTATAACAAAAAAAAAAATGTATTTTAAAAATAATTGAACAATTCAACTCAAGATTGTCGGAACAAACAGGACATTTACCCCTTTTCTCTACGAAAACTCTATGGTTGTAGCCCTTTAAAGATTGCTTAATTTGATATTAAATTGTGTAGAGAACTTGTCTGACTTTAGAAGTCTATGAAACAAACATTTACAAACCTTTCCGGTTATACAAACCTATAATCTATACGAAATGTGTAGCAACTCGCGCGGCCTCACATTTAATCAGTACTCACCTCGTTTGCTAACGCTTAAGATGCAGCCTTCATGCATCAGAACAATATGTATAGAGGTAGACCTTTGTGGACCCGCTGTTTGCACAATAAAACAGGGGGCTACTCTCACTGAGCACTAACAAAGTGCTTTCCGTGCTATCATTACGATAGTACAGCCTGGATAGTACAGAGAACCGATGAACTCAAATCGAGCTTCGAATTGAAAAGAGCTAATTATCTATATACGGGGGGCGGGATAAGGGTTGTGTGATCGCTAATTAAAAACTAGGATATAATTGTAATAACTCATCCATTTCGAGATCAAATACATAACTTTTCGAGTGTTACATCACGTATAGTCCTTCCATCACACGGCTATTGTTGAAACCGCTTCCAACAAGCAGCCAAGTGTGTCTACACTCGGGGTCGAGCCCTACGTGACTCTTAAATTTAGCGGATAACCACGTTACTCATTATGCCATCACGGGGACGGTTATTGAGTTTAGACGAAAATGGAATGAAAACATTGCGCCACAACACTTGTTAATTAATAATTTACCTTATAGAATACGTAACCTTCCAGCACAATAAACATAAAAATATTCGGTAATAGTTAAATTCCGAAACATACAACAGAGGAAAATTAGCATAAACAGCAAGCTCAGTCCGCTAGCTGAGACAGTTCAGGAGCGAAACGCACGGTTCCCCAGGGTCCTTGATCACGGGTGCTCGACCGGCACCAATACGCCATCGCTGAGTGTTTAACAGAAATCTCGAGACACAGTCTCAGACATCCAACGCTGACCCAGTTGGGTCACTCAGCACCATAATTTGTCCTGGAACATATAGATAGATCTACGGGAGCGCTGCTTTTACTAGCGCGCGCAAAAAACAAGTAAGGGCATTTTCGCAGGAAAAATGGTAACGGTCGATACGACGTCAGCGACAGGCCAACGAGTCGCGACTCTGTTCGATGGACATGCAGTGCGATTCCGTCAATCGATCTTGTGCTCGCTAGCAAGAAGTGCACCTAGGCGCATAATACCGAGTACGGCCTTAACTATACGACCGGGGTAACGATAGTTATAAACTATATAGATAAATAAACAAGATAGATCATTCTCAGCCAACTCAGCTACATATATACACGCATGCATATCTCTAAGACATACCATAGAGCACACATTGTACTAGCGAATATATCGACGCGTGCTTTCGAATTTGCGCGCGTTTTTTAGAAATGTATGCTTGGCCTAATCATCTACTCAAAACTAGGCAGATATATTAACGTATCCGAGCACTGCCGATTGCGACCGCCGACGTCAACAAAGGCAGGAATTGAAATCGATTGATGATAGACGTCTAGATAAAAGCGTTCGATGGACAGACATTCGCCGCTTGTCAAAATTACCCGCCTCATTTTGAAACCGGTTAGCGTCAGAGGAATAGCGACGTAGACAAAGGTGTAGCATTTTCCGTTCCTGTCATTTACACTTTTCCTTCAGTTGCTATGTGCACAATAGGGAATTTTGCTATTGCAGAAAATGTGATCGATTAGCCATCTCGAGATGGTAGATGTCGCGTACGTGAAAAGATACGACAGCTTTCTAAACCGAAATTGCCCCAGTTGTATTGCACGCGAACAAAGCCTGCAGATTTGACAATGGTGAGTGGCTAGCCCAGTGGAAGTGTAGGGCCTTTGTCCTTTGCCGCTGGCGTTCTGTTGTGGTTGTTGCTGTGGCTATTGCGGTTACTGCTGTGAACTACTGTGAGTTGTTTTGGCAGCGTGGGAATCAGGAACAGCAAATTTGCCATGGTCATCTCAGGGCATTGATGTATAGGAGATCATTTTCGTTCGATGAACAACCGTCCATAGTGGAAAACGAAAAGCTAGCTAGAGAGCCACAAGAGCTTAGTGGATACAGGCCTTTTGCGGAACTTGATTTCCAGGGATGTTAGATAAGTTACGACAGGTGGTTTCTTTAATAATAACTCATTTAATGAGATTTGATGCAAATGAGCTTGACAAAAATCTAATTGGTGATCGTGTAAAGTGATTCAAGTGATCATGTCAACCGGCTTTGGATGTTTTTTAGCGTCGCTCGTACCTATCGAGTAGCCTATGCAACGTTAGGCTCTAGCGACTGACAGTGACCTTTCAGTTTCGGCGGACCGAACCGCAGAGAATATCCTTTACGATATAAAAATTTTGCTCCAGTCGAATGGCCCCTTGAGGAAAATAATTTGTAGCTGTCCCTCATGCATTTTTCTAGATTAGGACCTGGTAGAGGACAGGAATAAGCAGCACTAAATTTTAAATAAGTAAGTTAGGTGAGTGGTTTGGACGTCCAAAGTACCCCTATGCGGACAGCGTTTGACACTTAAGCCATTTTTATTTTTCTTATAGCTCTGTTTTACTAGATAATACAGACTTATTATATGTAAGTTCACTTATGTAGCATATCGTGCACCATGTACCGTACAGCATCAAGGTCTACTTCAACAATCAGGTATGTAGCTGGCGAGCCAGTTTGAACGAACACGAAGATTTCTCAGTGTCGTTTGAAGCGATATAATTCCTACTGAGTCAGTTTGATTGCGGACTTGTTGTATATCGTTGAAGCTTTGTCGACAAGTTACGACTGCTCTGTGATCAAAATATGTTGGATTTGCAACAACAGCTTTTGTTAGACGTGTTCTATACCAAACGAAAACAAAACTATCGGCAAAGTCCACTGTAGTAGCAGCGGTCGTGGCCGCAGATTCAGCCCGCATGTCCCTAAAAAGTAGTCTTTAAAGCTACGCCAATACCCAGATGATATTGGCTCTCTGCGAATAGTTGATCTTCACTTATAACGTCGAACGTATCGTACCTGACTATTGAGGCCGTGAGAAAGAAGGTTAACGCAGCACTCGTTACGTTCCTACGCTTTTTCGAAAGGCGGACGTTTCTGGGAGTAATAGAATTCTATATGGCCAAGTCGATCCTTCTGTAAGATTATTGTTTCTCTAATTGTCATCTATCGTAAGTATATGGTTATTTTAGCATGGCAACAAATTTAAGAAAATACGGTTTAATTCACGGCGGAAGGGATATATGCGTGGCATACAGAAAGTACAACGAATGGCTATCGAGGATTTGTGCTTCCCATTGAAACTATATAGATCAAATACTCACCTTCCTATTGTTTGTGCTAAACAAATTGAGCATATAAAATCTGCCCAACCTGTAAGGGACAATGAGTATTTACGCATGTCTCTCATGTAGTGAAGCATGGAACCGTCAAGCCATGTTTGAAACAGCTGGTTGAGTTTTCAGGTAATTACATTGTTCATGTAGGACGATGATTTTCTAAAGGCTAGGTAGCCGTGCGACTCGATACTTCATTAAAAGCATAATTTTTGTCACCTACACACGTTTGAAGTACGGTTTAAGTAATCATAATAGGGACAGTTTTTTTTTACGTCACATGATGCCAAGCTAGGCATAGAATGTCTCACTATAAATTAGTGAGTAGAAGTGGACACTTCTGTTAGGCTGTACCCTGACAGGGCCAAGCATTGGCTCCTAACCTCTTGCGTCGCATCGCTAACATTCTGATACATTCGAACGTTCCTATAATCTAATCAATCTTGTGTTTGCTTTTTTTTTTTTCTTATATAGCATTCAGTTTGTCTCTAATTATTATCTACTTGTGGTAGCAAAGCAGTAACAGCTGCTTTTGCTTTTTATGCAACCGCTGACTGCTCGTTGACCTGGCATAACTGCGGGTACGACGATTTGACGCGTGACGATGTGTATGATCGTGTGGTCATGCGACGGTGTGACGGCGTGCTGTACTTTACCGATCAGTCGCGATTCTATGCGCCTGCAGTTGTACTTCTGAGTCCGCCGCCGCTGTGGCCAGCCAAAGATCGCTCCTACCGCCGTTGATTGGCGCCACCGTCTTCAAACGTTCGACACCAAAAATAACAGAGAAAAAATACGGCACGCACGACGCAATGCAACAGCGTTGACTGGCTTGCCACCTAGCAGGCAGGCAGGCAGGCAGGCAACAGTAGCAGCGGCGGCCACAGAAGCAAAAGTGGACAAAACCTCCAAAAAGACGCCAGAAACACGGAGCGGACAGAAGCTTTACGTTGACGGCCGTTCTTCCTATCTTGGACATGACAGTGCTGGCAGCGTCAATGGAGTCGAACGAAAATCTAAAACAGAACGAAATAGCCACAGACCGCAAAAGATGACGCTGGGGGTATAAGCGTGCATAATACGTCTGTACCTTTTCATTGTGGTAGAAGGATAAGAGTGAGCAACCGCGCAGGTTAGCGAGTGCTATGTACTTATTCGTGGCGGATCCGGGCTCGACACAGGCACACATCAGTTCTGCTTTGAGCCTGCGAACGTCGGCATCAGCAGAAACCAGCAGCACGAGAGGAGGACAAAAGGTCGGAGGTCGTCACCGTTTCCAGGCATGTCTATTTCTCCTCCGAGCGATGCTAATGGTGGCCGCGTAGTCGCCCGGATCTGCTATCACTTCTGCCGCTGCTAGCCACAACTAGTCGACTACTGACGGCAGTAGTAGCGGTAGCAGTGATAGTCAAACTCGTAACGGTAGTATTGCGAAATGGGGCGAGGAAGTGTCAGCGTTTTGCCTTATGAGCTGCCGGCACAACAGAGCAGAACTCGCAAACTCCAGAAACTTGATTTTCTAGAACATTGTAGGCAGACAGCGTGAAACAGTAAGGTAACGCTTTCGTTTAGCCAAACCTTTGCCTTGCAGCGTGTCTTTGACTCGCTTTTCCCTTCTCGGATCGACTGACTCTTCAGTAAAACAATGCACGGATGGACGGCGCCCCACAGCTTTTTCGTAACGTTATTAATGCTGCAAGTTTTCCACGCTTGAGATTCGTACGGCGAATAGAACGCTACAAGGCTTCTGAGTCACGGTCTTGTACTCTAGCGTTTCTAAATGAGGCGAATAGTATCAATGAACCGAAAATATACCGAGAGAGATAGATAAAGAGCAGAAGAGATAATTGTATTAAAATGGCGCCGCTTATGGTTGAAAGCAGTTAAATTGTGCATGAGATAACTGGTCACGATACGATTACGCTGACTGTCATTGGTCGTCATATTTCTAAATGATTTTAGTAGCGATATGTTCATCCTTGTGTGGCTCGTCCGTTCATTAATGTAAAATAATAAATAAGATGAACCCCGATAATATCGACAGGAAAGGGGGTATATCCCGGAATGACATATTGCCGGTTGTAGACATTCTGTGAAACACATAGTGACGATACGTAAAGTAATACAGGTCATCCAAAAGACATCAGTCCACACAGCGTGCTATAAATTCAATTAATGAGTTGCTTTATTTTATGTTTTTGGACAGATTTTCTACCGAGAACATAATTTATACGTAGAACAGTGTCGTTAAATAGGAAAGATTGAAGGAACACTTTTTTATTTAAAGCACTCGTTGATGTTAGACGAACATTACTCCTAACGTCGAATGGTCGATGGATAATAACGGTACTGCTTATTTTTTGCGCCCCAACAGTGTAGAATATGTAGTTAACAAAATCGGCACCCTAAAACATATTTCGATATCTCTTGGTAAAAAGCTTTCCACGTCGAAGGTAAAATAAGGTAATTAGGTTTTCTCGTAAAGATCAGCTTTATTTTTGAGCAAAGGCCATCAGGCACGAGCTAATTTAATTGTTCGTTTCAGGTTATTCTAATGTCCTTAGGTGTGCTATGTGCATTTGCCCCTTTCCCATTCCGAGTGCTTCCCTCATGTCAAAGCAACGCCACCCAACAGATAACGTTAATTTAATTCGATTTTTTTTAAATGGAGAAATGTATGAGTCGGCAATGTTAGCATGACGACTTCAACTACATCTACGGACTGTCGATGTCTGGTTGCGCTCCTTTCCTTACCGATTTCTGTATCCGTGTTCCGTGGACGAGATTTTGTTGATGAGACGTTACGGCACCGGGAGGCCAAACTTTTCAAACTGCCAAAGGAGATGAGAGCAAACGCCGCGTTCACTACTACTAACATTAACAGCCAATGGCTGTGCTGATAGGCGATAAATGAAGGCATGACTGTAGGATGACTGAAATACGTTTAGTCGTGGTGCCCCGGTGGGGTTCGCTTCTGAGTAACCGTCAATGAACGTACGAGCGAGCTTCATTGAGGTTCGGCACGACGCTAAGCGGAATATTGCGACGTTCATGCCGGAACCGTTTCATCCCAAACTATCTCTCTCAAAGAACCAAGTTCACTGTTTTTAGCTTATACACGTATTTGTTTTTTTTTCTAATAGCAGCACAACCCCAATTATTGAAGAAACTAGTATTGCATTTTCAGCCGTCTAATAACGCACCAAAAACGCTATTTAATGCAGAACATTCCGGTCAAAATAGTCAGGAGCAATCCTTCTGAGAGCGATGTTAAGATAAAGTTCAGCTGAATGAATGCTACACAAATCGATCAAATATATATAAAGAGATGAGTATTGACATTGCTATGTCAGAATGTGATAGTGATAGAATCTTCCGCTTTGACATTTAAAGCTGTAACACTTTCGAACAACGGCTTGTTAGCAGGCCTAATAGCCTTAACGTTTTTCATTGAGAGTGATCTGTCCATCAAATAATTTCGATAAAACTTACCTTTTCTAAGGTAAGTTTAGGGATTACAATGGCACTAATCGGCTAGATTCTTGCTATTTATCGAGAGCCACTGTCTCCTAGGGTTGAACAAAAATTTACTTGCTTATTATTCTGTTCTATATTATTCCACGAAAGGATCATAATCATAATCATAAAGATCAGCTAAATATTTACTTGATATATAACATCAAGTGTCGGAACAGAGCTCTTAACACTTGTCAGAGCAGGCAAAAGTTAAGATAGCTAAGGTTATTACTCGTTGCTTAGCGCCTTGAGGTTAGAATAAATTTTTTTGTCATGACAAAAAGAGACTGACAAAAATTCGAAAATGGGTGCGGCTATATTTAGTGCGTAAATAGTAATTTGTCGTTTTAAGCCGCTGATCTTGTTTATGGACAAATTTCCATAAAGTCGTTATAAAATGTACGGTAATGTTTGATAAATATCGACGGTTCTAGGAAAACAACCACAGCCTGTGAACTATATCGTAGCGAAATAGGAAATGTGTCTCTCTTCGTGTTAAGCATCCCGAAAAAATTCAGACAGGAAACAGTGTTATAGCATTTATAGATGTTTTAAGCTTTGTAAAGATCAAGTTTAGGGTCAAAATAAATGTAAGGTTAAAATACAAAATATAAAAAACGAGTCTTTCCTGTGCGAGCCAGCTCAGTGTCTACATTAAAACAAAAGCGCGCTCCACTTTATTGGGGTATCATCTATAGCATAGGGAAACGTATCGTACAGTTTCTTTTGTATCTTTATGGACCCGCTGTGAAGGACAGGGGGATTCTAAACCTCTGATGTACAGTTGCCCACTTTTTGTTTCACATTATTTTAATGCAGTAGAATAATCGGTAAACACCTAATATTACAAGATATCACCAAAATGCTATATCGTTAAAAACGACCGTGGGGTTTTCATGGAGACGTGCTTACGCGGGGCTACGGAGCGACCACTAATCGAATCTACGGCTGTTACAGCCCATAGCGCATGGGAACCGTAACGCCATTACAAGTTTCTGTTGTATTTAAATCGTATACATTTATTAGTAGCAATACAAGTACTTGATAATAATAAAGTACATATAATAAGCAAATATTCGAATATGTGTCTATCAATATACATACAAGGTGGGGCAGAAGTTTATCAGCATATACATGTGTATATATATATATATATAGTGCGCGCCAAATGAAAAAAATATTTATTGCATTCGTTAAAGCAGCGCTTGTGGTAGATATTGGAGCTGTGTAAACCGATGGTATTAAGTAGGCCGACATTTACTTACATCGTCCCTGATATAAGCCGCCTGATATTAAGTACCTTGTTCAGTCTTATAGTTTTGCCATCTGGTCTGTCGTTATAGTCGATTATTTGTGAATCGCCTGGTGTTTCACAGATGAAAACGAAATTCATTCATCCATTCGCTCTTGTGCGACGAGTGTCTGGACTCAGCCAGATCATCGAAAGATGTAGAACTCTCTGTTTCTTCAGATGGTTTTTGGGGTAGATCTTTGAACTGTTAAGTGGATAAAACTTAAGCGGAATTATGACGCATATCAGAGGTATCCACGAAGTGACGTCAATTGAGAATAATAAGCAAGGTAAATATTTTGTTCTTGAATTAAAAGTTATTTGAGTACACGTGTTTGTGTCGCGACCTTCCCGCCATAACGGGTATCACCTTACAGAGTAGTTGCAACAGACTGATGTGTTATTGCGTCGAATAGTCATAGTGGCAACGCAAATAAAGTGTGAGCCAATATTTGTGCTATGGCGGTGTGTGTTTATTCATAATCACTTAGTTATCTCATAAAGTTGAGTTAATCGTTGTGTTCGGTAGTTGTGTTGTTCTTCAAGTAGTGACATTCCATGATTAGCTTGAGGGCTACAATCTCCACGGTTGCAATATACTGCTAGTGGACAATGTTACTTGTAAACTCTAACGGCCAATCATTTATATAGAATGGATAGAGCGCCACGGATCGCGGAGACTGATACCCAATTTCCTTTTTATCGTTTAGCTTGAAATCTATTTTTTAGAATACACTTGATGCAACTAATGTCAGTGAACATTATATATATATATATATATATATATAATATCTTCATGACAACTACTGTTTATT
>NW_019213798.1:11818-36182 GCF_002532875.2 Varroa jacobsoni | reverse complement strand
AAACATTTATTTTTATCAGACTTCAGTGACGTTGCCCGCTGGATGTCGAGAAGATTTCAGTCTTCTGTGTGGATCCGCGCAATATACTGCGCAGGCGATTGCCTGTGCGCTTGCCACACTTCTCTTCTATAGCTTGGACGGGGCAGATCCTAAGCCAAGTACGAATCAGACTAATTAATCTTCATAGACGGGAAGACATTTCGTATCACAGTGTAAATAAGACTCCTTTGATATATTCCTATAAATGAGCACTATACGATTAGATGCCTAGTGCTTCCTCATCGGGTTATGTGGAACTCGTTGAGTGGCTTATTGATGTTTATAAAGTCGATCCGAATCATGGTAAATTAGCGTCCGAACACGACTTGGATGTTAACTACATAAAATAAAAGATACGGATTTTGTTACTAATTCCATGTTTGTTGAAATGTGGTGTTCACAGTAACGTTAGATTGTCACACACAAATCCGGCGAACTTTGAAGCCGACTAAGTTTTGAGGTAGTTGGGTTGAAATGTTTTTTTAATGTGTTCCTTATTTTTTGCATGGTTCTCCCAGCACCTTGGGAACAGTCACATGCCTACTATTCGTGTCTCCATATGTAATTCTGTCTATGGCTTTTTGAAGTCTTGGTAGTGGGATACGCTTGCCCTCTCATTCCACTTCTGAAAGCAGAAAAAGTTTCATAATCACACGGACGTCGGAAGCCGACGTTGCTTATGCCTTTGCTTAGTCCAGCCGAGAACTGAGGTACGGTGTTGCCATTAAGAAACCAGAGTGCGTATTTTCAACAGTCTTGCCCACAATTCATGGGTCTCCATCCATGGGCAAGTATCTCATTCTAGCAGATGGCTCTGATATCTATTGCGAGTGCTACCAGCACCTTATATCTGATCTCACTCGACACTGCCATCAAACACGATTTTTTTCCAGGTTGACGCAGTTTTTTTACTTGGCCCCTCCGGCTTGGCTGGTGGTAGAGATTGAACCTTGGATCGCCCATGGCGACCGTATGCTCCAGACAAGTTTTTAGTTGATTGAGATTCCGGGAATTCCGCGTGGAGTACACCATTTCCAACTAGGCTGCAGTCAATTCACGAAGGACCCATTTTTTTGCTTATTGTCCACATTTGTGTTGTAATGGTATAACACGTTACATACGAGATGCAATTTATTCGACGAAGTCCTTAAACTTTCAAGCTCCGTCTTTGTGCAAAGTTTTTTGCGACAATGCATTTTCTTTGCTTAAATCTCAACATCTGATCACCTCCTCTTTGGTCTTTCATACTCTTCTTCGTTTTTAAAAAAAAGATTGCATTTTTAATGTCCGGTGCTTTCTCTTAAGGCCTTTTTGCCAAATGTTCATTTCTCCTGGAATAAACTAAACGGGTTTTCACTCAGAAGTTCCTAGAAAGCTGGAATCTTAAGCAAATGAATTTCGTCCTATAGCGATGCGTATCTCTTTCGTTATTCAATTTTAAAACCCGCCGAGTTTGTTTGCAACAGCGTAATACTTAACGTTTATATGTGTCCCTCGTCATATTTTCTTAGATTAGGGTGGACTTGGGATCCGGATGGAGTTCATTGTACAGAACAGCATTCTACAATCATCTAGACGTAATCTGTGCTTTATTGCAGAGCGAGGGGGCTTCGCTGCATTTTATTGACCGGAAGAGCCTACCTCCTTTCGATCCTGTCGTCAGGTGCTCGGACAAAGATTTCTCAAGACTTAAATTGCTAATAATGAAAACAATAATTTCTATAGGAATAGTGCACTGTTGTCATATCGTTTGATGTAGTCTTGTGAGATTTTTCGACCTAAATTTCAGGCAACCACGCGCTACTCAATAGGTGGTAAATGGTGTTTACAGAAAATTATATTGTAGCATATATTCAATATCATCTCTTAGATAGTATAAACTGCTATAGTTGATAGGATCTTGATTAAGCCTCAGTTTGTTCTTATGGCTACTGCTTTAGGATCCGTATATTATAAGAGTGCGGCCTTTACTTCTAGTGGTACGAACGCATTTCTTTTAAAGTGTTTATTCTTTTACTACGCCTATCGGTTTTTCTGCTTTCTCTGAGAAATGTTTCTTCATGATTTCACAGCAAATACAATTTGTAACGAGGCGCAGCCATAGTAACTTCTTATATAGGAGTAGCAACACGATCAATTACATAACCTTCAAGCAGACAACAATAAAGCATCTGTGCTCTATTTCGTTTAATGACATCCTGTAGGGACTGATTACATTGGATGCGCTATAGCCTACCAAATCCATGCAACCTTCACGTATGGAACATGGACGACAACCTCAACTTGGGCTTAAACCGACATAGTGTGGCTCCAGAGCCCAAAATACATCCGGAATTAGCACCGAGTACAAGGTATTGTCGTTGAAAGGTAAGTTACATATTGTGATGTGCTGAACATATTCGAAACGTGAACAACTCAGTATGACTTATATTTATGGCATTACTATTAAATTTTCAATGCTATATTCTGAGCACAAGAAGCAGACACTATATTCATTACGTGTTCATTGATATTCTCACATTTCCAGGTTTCATACTGTATTTTTAACCGAATGCGGAACAGGTGCGGCCATTGTCATGATGGCCGCCTGGTGATGGGTGCTCAAGCGCCGAGACTGACGCCACAACAAATTTCTATGGCGCCGTTATTGTACAGGTTGGCATGTGCACTTGTATTTGCTATTATATTATCGTATGATGTCCAGATAAAGCCTGCTGGTGTGTTTTAGGGACATTGTCCATGTCCAATGTCCATTTTAATTGATCGTGTAGTGAATTGATAGCCTGAGTGCATGTTATTAAAGCACAGCTTTTTTCAGCTATTATCAATATAATATCAACATATAGCAGCTTAACTGTCGGACAAGTATATAGATACTTAAGGGTGCGACATTACACGTACACATGCCATCTATATATTGTAGGAGCGTGTAGATGTGAGAAAGGTTTGGGACGTTGTCATCTGATTTTTGTTTGAAGTAATGACCTTTTTCAAATATGCTCCAGATCGCGGCTACTCAGCTTAGACACTGAAGGAATCATCTATATATGTGGCCAATAGATGTTGGTGTTTAGTTTAGGTACAGATACGATGTGCGACTTCCTAATGGACGCCGCAGCTAAGAGTGTCTAAAAGCTACAACACTTGCTTACTCAGTATGAGTGAATCGAACAGCTGAGCTTACGAATACGGTGAAACAGGCTCATAAGGGATACCACTATATTTGCAGAACTGAGCACGTGCTAACAGTTGGGCCTCTGTGCATAGCCATCGAACCCCCTGCTAGCTATCCGATTATTTTGTTTTAGCTAACCATACATGCCATAATATGTTCAGCTAACGTACTATAAATTCAATAATTTACGTCTGTATTTTGTAATTTTTGATGATTCAGTGATCATGCTGATATATCTGCTAACGCCTAAATTTAGCTCTAGTATGGAACCGCAGCGATTTAATCGTGCACTATCCTGCAGGCGGATTTAGTGTTTAATAAATATTGTCCAGTCATTTTGGCAAAATATATCCAATGGGCTGCTGTATGTAAAATTAGAATTTCACAAGTAAGTCATCTCGAATAAGAATCTATTTGCTATTCAAAGAGCCAAAATCAACATTACATTTTTTTAAACTATATTCATAGTATTTACGGTGAGTTATGAATAGGCTGGCGCTTCAGTGATACCTTTGATGATAGATTAGAATATGAGCTTTGCCTGCTTAAGAAATTATATTATTACATATTCCTGTTACTACACTAGAATCTACACCAATAAGTAGTCTTATTGTATATTCAGGTACGGGTACGGGTCTGTTTCTATGGGAACGTAAAGATCTGATACACTCACAAGTCGTGTTCAACATGAAGATAATGGCAGCTGACTCTATCGACAAGTGGTTATATCTTGTTTCAAAGCAGGTAGGCATTACAAGAAGAATACGACTTGTTTAGAGAAATACAACACAGGCATTTTACTTTTTAACTGTATGCATACCTATACAATAATTCGTAGTATTACGTATCGAACAGATACGATAGGTCATAGGATCCAGGAGTTGGGTTACCGGCAAATACGTTACCTCGTTATAATATCTAAATACTAATACAAACCTGAATTATTAGGTAATGACAAAAAATCAACAAACATTGCATGCACGTTTCTACATGGTGTAATGGGCAGCTTACTGTATGGTTTTTGCGTCAGGACAAAGTGTTCAGTGGTCCTTTAGGCAAAAAAAGCGTAGCCACACCTCAGGCTGGTTCACGCGGGTCCGCGGCAGTGGCTGCCGTAAAGGGCCAGGAAAGGTACAAGGCTATTTGCATGTATCGTTCGTAAACGGCCGCAGAATGCCTAATCTTCACAGAACTGTGGCTATAGCAGGCGATTCAAAGTACCCCCTTAAAATTCAGGTTAGGGAATATTTAGTCAACCAAGATTATGAACTTTCGATTTGGATTATCAAGTTCTTTTTTTGTGCACCTTGTCGAACTTCAGAAATCTCTGTCGAATCTAGTTTTCAGGATGATTCTGTGGTTTTAAAATCGTCACTGTGAATCGGCCAAAGAAATGACGTAAATTCGTACTTTGGCAGTCATCCTAAAGAGCGTTTATGTAAAAGAGACAGAATTATTATAAAATTGCAGTTAGCTTGAATCAAGCTTATTCATATGAGGTTTATATGGCACAGTAACTAGAGTACCTGATATTCCTATTAGGTCTGCATCCTGAGAAGATGTTTGCATTTTTGCAATTGAAAAAAAAGGCAATTAAGCCTGAATAAGCTTGAATTCTTGTCGAACCTTAGATGACGTTTAACTAAGGAATATTCGCTTGTAGCAGGAAAAAAATTTATCGCTCTACAGAATGGACCCTATATTGACGTAAGGCGTATAGGACGCTCGTGCGTGAAGGCTTCTCAGTTCACAGAGGATGTTATGAGGTGTTGCTTAAGAGTTTTCTTATCCAGCAAAAAACATATCTGCAAAACAGAAGATCTTCTCTTGCAAACTAAATTCGGCTAGTTAT
This sequence comes from Varroa jacobsoni, assembly GCF_002532875.2. Lineage (NCBI taxonomy): Eukaryota > Metazoa > Arthropoda > Arachnida > Mesostigmata > Varroidae > Varroa > Varroa jacobsoni. The sequence goes on along the minus strand of NW_019213798.1, from coordinate 31,116 downwards.
TGTCCGAATCGGCCTTACTCAGCAAAACAACAGTTCCATTATCTGTATGTAATTTATCGGTAATCAATCTAAAGGATGACTTTGTCAAACTACGCAATTCACAGATTGTATGTATGTATGTATGTACATTGTTATATTTATAGCCTGACAGAAACTTGAGATAAAGAATGCTGTGATCACTAGTAAACGTTTTTTTTTTAATGCATGTTTTGTAGTCTCGTGGAACTAAATGAGGATCTCGGAGACGTGGAGCTTACTTGCACAAATTGAGTTGCTCCAAGCGATCGTGGGCCTGAAGAAAGGAAAGGAGCTAGTTCAAAGAAGTTCATTGTTCACTCGATTCTCTTACGGGCAAGGAGAAAAACTTCCAGGACGACAAGCAAGACACAAAACAGACTCTTGCGGAAGTATTAGGTACACTATTGGCAAGTAAATCAGATAACTGTTTCCCCGTTACATTGTATATATATATAATGTGTGTCATTCACCAGTGGGCTATTGCCATATTTGGAGGAAATTACACTGCGAAGGCGTGCCAAATCCAGCCGTCATCAACTATTCTACACCGCTAAATATGACAGTTTTGAAAAAGTACGCCTAAACCATAATGTGTTAAGTCCGCATTCATTTGTTCAAAGGTGTACGCCATTGTACTGTACTTTCAATAGTTTAGAACGCAAATCAAGCTAAATAGAATAATTACAGTTTCTTTAAAAACCTGTGTTATTTTTTTATATACTTATTAATGATGATGATGATGACAGCAATGATTGTGCGATCTTCATAATGTTGAACTAAATTAATATAGAATAAAAGGATATCCCTAACGAGACGAAAATCCTGGATGCTGTGTTATATTAGACTTGAGTAGAGAGCTTTGATGCTGTTGGAAATCAATAGAAAATGCTCGCCTGGGTGAACTAGGACGCGTCATTCGTTTGCTGTACCAAGGAAAGCAACCACACCCAAAATAAAGCTATGACATTTTTGATCTCGCCAAAAGCTTAAAAATCAAGGCGGAGAAATCAACAATAAAAAAATTTCTGATGTTAGTTGCATTCATTTGCAGATAATTTTTCTGAATGCTGAATGAGAATTAGTTTACATGGTTCAATCGGCGCTCTTCACTTAAGTGTATACGTAGATAAGTACAGCGCCACTTATTAAATAATGGAATTGTAGAATCTTTGCGTGGGAGAAGTAAAATAGGGACTCTTCCTGCATGCTCCGTTATACCCATAAGTAGCCGCTTCATATGTATGTTACTATATTGATTAAAGTTGGCCGCACCTAGATATTGCTCTTAAGGTCTTTTTTCTGTCGAAAAAAATCGTCATATTATAACGAAAAGCCTTACTCAACCTTTTTTACTTGAAGAAAACAATACGAAGATGGGGGCTGTTATCGCTTTCTACGAGGCCGTATCTAGACAATTTGAACTAGTCTATACTCTATCCTCACATATCATTTAAATTTCGTCAGACATGTGATCCTATTCACTTTCATATATATATCACTTTTTCAGGTTGTCTGTGACATTCTGTAAGAATCTATCTGTATGTTATCTAGTATTATTGATAAGTCTGTTTGCTAAATAAGCTCACCCGAATCTCGAATCAAAGTATCGTTTACATTTTGACACTACTGAAACTTTCGTCGAATAAAAATTAATTACAGGCGGAAGATGGGAACTACAAGGTACCCGCGCAACGACGCGTTTTGACATGCACAAGCAAGTGCTTCCGAAGGTTGTTTGCATTTGGAGGGGATGATCTGCATTATTACATGTTATATTCTTGAGCGAGTGAGAATTTCTATATAATACTTTAATTTTGATTAAATAATTTATAAATAAAATCATTTTGATTTAAGATTTGACTTAATAAAAACACAACGGCGGGAACAACAGGTCTAGAAAAAAAAGCTTTTTCTGCTCGGAACCGTAGAAAGCTTATTTCTAAATTCAAACGTAAACTGACGCTCCTGGCTGCCCTACAATCAAAGTTTCTGTGAGTGACACCTTGTAGTACTTGTACTTGCCTGTTGAATTTCAAAGAAAGCATAAAAAATGCTAATTAAAACTATTGCTGTATACATGTATGTAGAGGCTGTACTTTTTTGCCATTTTAACTCGAGAAAAAAATACAACTTTCAATGTTTTTAAAGACATTTTTGGTATGAAAACTGAGACTTAAATTAATTATTATCTTGACTATAAATTAGTTAGATAAAGAATTTTTTAGTTTTGTGCCTTGAAAAGAATACATGTTATTTGGCTCATTTTGATGACTGTATAGCTCATAATATATATATATATATATATATATATATATATATATATATTATCACCCAATCCGATTAAACACATGTATTTGAGTATGTCGTTCAATCCTAGGATTGTCTTCAGACCTGAAATTCACTAGCAGTTGCCGATTAACCTTTGTTGCCTCGACTAAAAAGTATGGCTGAAAGACATATCCGCTAAAGACCTCTAGGTCTGCAAAATCTTTTTTATGAGTGCGTCAGCAAAATAGCTTTTTGCAACTAGCAAACAGCTATTTTGCTGACGCACTCATTCATGTACACACCTTTTGGCAAAAAAAAAATGTTTAAATATATCTATATATATGAAGATAGTCTTAGTAAACGGTATATCTATAAACAGTATAAATCGTAACAGTGGAATATAATGACAAACAGAATACAAAATAAAACACTACAAAAATATGAAAGAAACATTTAAACTCGTTTCTTACCGAGTGATGATTAAACTGTTTAAAATAACTTTCCGTGTTATTCTAGGTAAATTGTAATGTGTATATGTTTGTGAATGTTGAATGCATGTAAGAGCTGTTCCGTGTTATTCTAGGTAAATTGTAATGTGTATATGTATGTTTGTGAATGCTGAATGCATATAAGAGCTGTTCCGTGTTGATGACATCAAGGCAACCACTGTGAGCTTATCGAAGTCGAGCACTATATCGCCCAGCTAAAATTGCTGGAATTCATTTTATCTCTAACTGTAACGAGCAACTTTAGCCGAATCGCGAGTCACTCGTAACTAAAATTAGTCAGTTCCATGGAAACACTGAAGTCGTGGAGGTCATTGCGTTAGATCATTTCATATGTTTTCATCTGATTTAGCTAGTCAGATTATTTATGCGCGGACTTCATCTATGTGAACTTGGCTGCCATTTTGGAGGGACGTTTGTTTAGTAATTGGTTTGGAGAGCCGATATTTGTTGTTCTCACAGAGTTTCCAAATGCAAAACGTTCTCTAGACGCTTTACTTCAGCTGAGTGGATGCTTTGTTTCGATTGACACGCTGCTTAAACTTCCCCAAAAAACAAGATTATCGTGTTTCTTCTCATTAAGTTATTACCCACAAGAAAAAACGTCTGCAAGGTAGGTTCGTTATAATGGTGAAACATGCTCATCTATCTACAAAACTATGCATTTATTTCCTGTTCCTTTACTACCAAATAATCCGAGTACGAATGGCCTGAAACATCTAGGTTACGGGTACCGGACAAAACTTCCGGAAGCAAATACGCGTATAATAGGAGGTGAAGTAACTCCACTGTCGAGTAACGTGGTCACCGAAGCAAGCATCTATAATAACAACTTTGATTCCATTTTACCTATATGATAAGTAGCCATATAGTCATGGTGAACTCTTTGTAGAACGTAGCAGAAACATTCATTGATTTAAGAGATGTTAAAACGTACTCTAACTGCATAAGGTAAATGGTACAGGCCAAGTATTTTCTTAACGGTACGTTAACTTGTTTGCGTTTTAGATCTGTGAGTGAGTGGTTCCAGAATCAATTAAACGATGATGGTCACCTCCTAAAGATCTACGAAATCGAAAAGAGCTCAAGATACCTTATAAGTACAATGTTAAATTCGATGCTCTAATACATAGTGCGCTATAGTTAGCACGCTGTATTTCTGTAATTCTTTCGTGCTTTAAATAATTATACGGGATTTGTTAACTATGTTATTGAGTTTACTGTTTTGTTTTTCTGCAGTGGACCAAAGACAGTTTCCTTCGATGTCGTACAATCTCAGAACAGAAGAATGAGAGAGGTTTGCGAGAAGCTTTTAAGCGTACGATATCCACAAATTCCGATATTAAGCACAAGATCATACCAGGCGATGACATAGGATCACCAAGAGACGAAATGCCAGTAGTTTCAAACTTCAGAATACTTACTTCTTAATTAATTAAAAACGTCTCAAATGCCTGTATACCATCCAGTTCTTCATTATTTGGGTATATGGATGCGTTTCCGGGTGTGGATGAAGAAGTTGCTCTTATGACAGCGCGTAAAAGGAGCAAAGCATAGGAAATGTGACTGCTTTTATTAGGCATTACTATAAGTAACAGTTGAACGTTATAAAAAAAAACTGTATGATATAGTGTGGAATCCGCAGCGGGCGGCTAGAAAGGATTTCGGTTACCCCGTATCAATATGTTAAGAGTTATTAATAATATAAAAAAAACTTATTATTGCGTGAATAATTATAACTCGACTTGTTATTCTTGAATAACAATATTTTGTTTCCGGGTCGTGAATTTTATTAGTTAAAAATAGAAGGAAATCGAGCGAAAATCGGTGTGTGCACTATTGATCGTTAGATGAAGTTTTTGATACCAAAACATCTGAGTTCATTGCCAAAAGCCTTTGGACAAATGCCGGCTCGAAAGGGGCGGTAGAGGCAAGCTTTTTTTCTGTTAGGAGAATTAAAACTTCTTAATTAGTTATTATTAGGTTACTTTATTATTATCCTCTTCAGTCAGATATCATAGATTATTTATAATTTCTATCTATCCTGAAATACAATCTACGTCCGTTGATACTCCTTTTAATGTTATTTCTCAATCAATGCACTGGTAGTTCGTAATAGTCTATGAGGTCTATCAATAAGAACGAGGTCAAGGAAATGTAAAAAAAAAAGAATTCTTTATATTTTTACCCACTGCATTAACGATAACTCAGTTGCAATCATAAATTGTAAGGAAAATGTAAATAGAACCGAGAAAAATACGCGTCTACTAAAACGACCTAAGCTCGATACTTTACAGATAACGCATTAATCAAAAGCGTATCTCAGCTAGCGCAAATCATTGAGATCGAGGAAAGGGTTAAAAAATGCAAAATTTTGCATCTGTAGCCCATTCAAACGCCGAACACCGAACTATTGCTGATCTATGAAGTCTGCTTCAATCCCGATGAGAGGATAACCATAGAGCGCGTAAGGTACCCGCAGCTCTGAGGTAGACCCGTGTGGATCTTGCACCATTTCTGATGGCTACGTGAAGATCGCAATTTGGCTAAATTGTTTACCTCATTATTTAGTTCATCAGTTAGTATACCAGGCTCAAACGAAAGCACTATGGGGAAAATACAGGCATAGTATGAAACATGAAAGTTTGCATCTTCTGAGATTATAAAATTTAAAACAAAGCGTATTACATTAATATGGCTAATATCGTAAAATGTAAAATAACTTTCGCTTCCGCAGAATATATGTTATAAAGATGTGATCAGCTTCTATTCTGCTAGTATATATCGTCTGGTCATATATATCTGGCTATACCAAAGATGGTCATATAAATACCGTTGATTTAAGCTGTTAAACTATTATTATTATATCACTAAACATAGATGTAGCCTACATTTTATTATGCAGGCAATACAGGTGTAATAAAGGGAGAAAGCTGTTCCTTACTTTTAAGTGTATAAGTTCTTTGGGATTGATGGTATAATAACATGATTAAAGTAAATTTTATTTAGATGATCACAAACTTCTCACTGTCGATTTGTAGTTAACCAGTATAAGGCACAGTACATGATCGATAACAAGATGTCAATTTATGCAATTGTAATGTCAGAGCAGCCTCGGAAGGTCTCCTGAAATCCGCATCCAAGATGCCCAGTTCCGTTCAAGCATAAACCCCATCGGTTACCTGCCAAAAGATGAAGATTTAAAATTTAATAATTGGATGTATCACGGAAAAGTGTTCCGTTGTATGACAACTTATTACATTAAACGCCTTCATACGATATTAAATATAATACAGCTTATTAAGTGTTCTTCATGTTCTCTGACTACAGTGTCGCCGGTTTAGAGCTTCGGTAGGTCCGCGTTAAGCCATGGTATATATCATGCTTTAAATACATTGGATTCGCTGTTTTTGTGACCACAGCTAAAACATGTTAATCTAGAAGGGCACTGAATTTGGAAGTCGGTAGGTGCCTATTCGGATCTACAATAAATAGTACGCGTTAGGGACTACATGTAACGATATGATCGAATGGAATCAGAAAAGCTAAATCTTCGAAGATGACTCGACTATCGTCAGAGACTCCATGTTTGAAGCCAGGCGCCATTTTTATTCTATCAACACGAGAATCTGACCATTCCCTTTATACAACAGATAAAATTTCTAATTCGACAATGTTTTATGAAATAGATGGATAATAAGTAACAATAGCTGAGCCAACGTTGTACGTTTCTGTATCTTATTTATTTACCAAGTGAGTGAAAATTGCTTTCTTGTCAAAACCATGGTGCTTAGGTTAGTTCAACTCAAATATTCAAGTATATGAAGTTCTATATTTTTTCGGCAGAAGTTGCTAGATATCATAAAACGTAAGCGTTAGAGTTTTATTGCATCTTTTCTGCCTTTTAAGATTGAAGACGAACTTCTATGATAGGTTTTTTTTTGTTTTTATTGGTTTCATACCTGTTGTCCAGTGCCACTGCAATACACACCGATCGCAGACAAGATCTTTAGGGAGTTGACCCTTAAAATTATAGATGCCTTCCTTCGACCCTTCGGGAAGAGTATATCTGCGAGTGAATAGCAATAAGATTATTAAAAAAAAAAATTAAAAAACAGATGAGTGACGGTCATATAATGAGATGTGTGAGCTTTGGCTTATGTATGTTCACTCATTTTACCTACAAGCAGTGTGCCGGTTACTGTCTGTCCGAAAATATTAACCTTGAAAGCAAACTGAAGAGGAGCTACAACTCATTCTAAAAGTGGCTTCAAATAGTGACTGATATTCTGAAATATTATCTTGGAATCAGGTTTAACATTGTTTGAATCTGTAGTGAAAAAATCGAGAAATAGGGAATACTGTAGTTTTTTTTCAACGATCTCCATACGCTGACAGGCAGTGCTACTCAATCGTACTGAGATTCGCTGAAAGAGAAACAGTTGAGAGTACGAAAATCGTAGCTGTGGCAACTCATTTGCCTTATGTCTATATTTTGCTAGAAATTTGTCAGCGCTTTGCAAGCTTTCAACTGATTTTACCTGGAGGTTTGATTACCGACGAGCATGATAGGATAATGGTCAAGGCACTCCTGCGTACTCTCTTTGCCATCTTCGACCGGACAGAGCTTGAATTCAAACCAGCCTTTGTGATGCGTGGTAACTTCGATGACGATTTCGATTTCTTCTCCCTACATAAGGGTGTCCATATTGTTTAGGTCAGAACAAAAAGTAACAATCAATTCATAATATCTTGATTATTTAACCATACAGTTAGCGAGACTTAGAGGGCACATATTTGATGAAAGTATTAGCTCTTTCCTATTTTTAGTCGATGTTACACAGTTAGCAGAACAATCAAAGATCGACAGACAGGTGAGGGCCAGCTAGGAAAACTTCAAAAAAAAAAAAGAAAAAAGCAGCAATACGACTAAAAAAGTTGTATATGGTAATTATGAAAACTGGTATCAGTTAGAAACGAAGCTTTCGTTTACATATATAATACATTTCATATTACCTGCAAATATTTTCTAACGATTGTTCCGGTACCATATTTGCCCCCATCTTCATTATCCCGTGGTGGTGAGTCGTCCCAAGGATCCCCGCAAATTCCGCATTTTCCATTATTCGCTCCATATTGACGCTGCATTATTATGAATCGAAAGCCACATATATATATGATAACGACTTTGCTGTCTTCTACAGTAAAAAGTAGTATTCATGTATGAATGATCGTAATATGTGTATGTCTAGGAATTATTTTTTTCTTTATTTTTAACCCGTATAACAAGGGTACTATATTTTTAAATGTAGTTGCGTATAGTTAGATAACATATTACATCAAAGCCTCCGCAGAACAGTTCATTATCGTTGTAGTTTTTAGGTGTGTTGAAGCCAAAACGCCAGGCTGAAGATCGGCCTGCCGGTTCCAAAATACGACCATGACCTAAGGCCTCCACAACAACCGCAGCGGCAAGTACTGCCCGAAACGCCATCCTGCTCTATACCGTGACTAGGTATATAGCCTTTTAATTAACAGAAGACTCTGAAAATATATTGCCAGACCTAATGAATAGGGTACTACACTTTAACAGGTTTAGAAGCGTACCTAAGGCATGCTGCAATCATGTCTAACCTCCATTAATGATAGAAAAAGCTTCCAATATATTAAGAACGGGAAATAAAATCATATATACGCTCCTTAAGCATAGCTGAGCGGTGTGCCAACATAAGCAGGGTAGAACAACGCCGTGCAAGTGCAACGTAGGTGACTTGAACCCTAAACGTGTAAAAAATATAATAAACACATAATATAATAATAAACACATGTAAACCGTAGTAAAATTTTGATCGAAAATTTGTAAATTGATAAGACCAGGATGACTGTAATTATTACAGCCTATATGAAGTGTCATACCTACATGTGTACATATTACCATAGCCAATGAAGCACAAAATTATGTTCAACTTTATCAAATATATCGTTGCCAGGAATAGGGATACATTAACGGAATTATATTTGTAACAGATTTCGAAACGCATGACAGACTTACGAAGCTTGGTACAACTATGCGTTAAGTTAAAGCTTGGCGATATTTAAGTATGCTAGCAAAGCAACTGTATTTCATCAACCACCTTGGGCCCGTTACCAAATGCAGTAGGACAGTGAGTAGAATACCTTTCACTCTCGATAGCTTTCTATTGACGGAAATTCTTCTACTGGCTGCTTATGGTTTGCCAGTATCAGATAGCCGATTAAACGTAGCCTGACGAATTGATCACCTTTTATTGGGTTAGGACGAGATCAAAAAAAGGACAACGTATGCTTCTTTTGTTTAAACTCGTTCGTTATAGTTCACGTTTTGCCACTTGAAGTAAATTAAATATTAGTCGAACGCTTGTGCTTATTCTGAACAACTACCTTAAACAGGTTTTAAGCTAACCTAATTACTGAGGCGTTCCCGTTATTCCTTTTCATCATTTTTACAATGCTCAGCTCGGGCATATACGATGCTCACTAAGCTATAGAGGGGATTATAACCTAGGTTTTTCCTACCTGAGCATTGTAAAAAGCCTTAGGGCTACGATTTAAACTCGGGCATACAGGGAACTCGTTCTATGCTGGGAGTCAGCCAACTGTCTGATGAAATGCCAAACACTGATACCGGGCGTAAGGCTGTAGAATTCAATCTTATTATAATAGAGAATAATTGTATTTATAAACGTTTTTTCCGCGACGAATAGAGTTACATATTTTTAAGTGTTTCGTTTTCAATATTGATCTTTCGGATCCGTTGGTGTCCTGCGCCAACTGGAGAAAAATTTTGTTACGCTAAACACTTCCTCAGAGTATCATTGTTTCTGTCTGTTTATCGTCGCTTTATACCGTAACGGCGGCCGTGCATTATTAGTATATTAAACTGCTATCTATCCCAACCCCCGTATTCAACACATTTTAAGCAGAAAGGATGAGCCTGATTCTAGTTTGAATTAGGCAAAAACGTGCTTCGAGTTTTTCACGAGACCCAGGTTTATTTGTTGTATCTATCAACACCAATATTCCCCCCGGCGCAGTGTTTGCCTCTTTGTGAAAATAACAGAAATTTTTATTGCACATGCTAGCGGTGTCATTCCTGAGACTATAATTTATTCAATACAGTTAGCAGCCTCCGCGATTACAGTTTCAATTAAGAATATAAGTTACTGAGTAATTATTTTCACAACATTCTCTCTTCGATTTGCACGTAATTTTGAATAGTAACCGTCTGTCAAGCAACATTGATACATGTAAACTTCTTCTATTGACATTTAAATACGTTGCACATAAAAAGATCCAACGGAATGAAGTTTTGGCCTGACAGCAGACCCAAAGTCTCAAAAATGCGAACACTCACATTTACCAAAAAAGAGCAAAAAACCCAAAAAGCGAAGTCACATAGGCGTTGGAACCTATGTGGACGATCCAATTGGCAACTGATCTTATCTATTCTTAAACGGCTGTTAATTTTTGTGAAGACCTAGATGTAACACAAATGGCTTTTTGAGCCATTTATGTGAATCTTAGAGCCGGTGGTCCTAAACACTATTGAAGGCTATTTTCGGATTTTTCAGAAGCTGCATCAAGAATGGCAACAACCTAGACCGCCAATTTCGCGCAAAAATTGAAGTCTGTAGTACTGGGCGGGGTTTGCCTAGCGTGAAGGGATTGGACGGTTGTTGATTTTTCTTTAAATTCAAAAACGACGCGCTGTTGCTTGCCATAAAAGAGTCGTTGTTTAGAACTGGCTTGGTCTGGTACTGGTCGTAAGCACATGCCTGTTCCGACAAACAGCCTGCCAAAGTTCATCTCCAATGCATTACCTTTAACTTTATCTAGTGCAACAAAAAAGCCTGCCAAACGGAAACCTTCAGCTTTTGCTAGAGGCTTATGCTCTACCGTTTTCGGGGCCTTCTATTAACTATTTCTCGTATTTTACATAGAGATAATGGTCAGGAGAAAATAAAAACGAACCGCTTTTGTATAAATTTATGCACAATTCTACTTACCATGTAGATAACACACATAACTAACGAACGTAGACTCATCACAAACCAAGCCTTGAGTAATCACGATCCGAGTGAACTTTTATAAATATCTCCTGTTTATATGCAACCGATATATTTTTTGACGGATTTACAGCATTGATTACTAACGGCGTACTTTGAAGCTTTAACGCATTGTGTTACCAATAGCGATTGTTTTGTAGCGGAATATGCGTATCCTGGACCTTGAAGGCTCAGCATATCGATACGCTCAGTGAGCTGCCAAATCCTAGGCAGCATATATTGAAGATGGAGTTATTTACGGTTGGAGGAACGGGCGACAAAAAACGTATCTGACTTGCTGACTGTAGACATTTGATTTGTATGTCCACCCCCACACAAACTTTTCTGTTTGGAAAACAATGCTTTCCAATAGCTTAGAAGTCTAATTAAATGTTCTACCTTGAACAGCTTTCTATTAAAACTACGCTTCTAAGGTCCTTTCAAAGGGACATATTGGTTTTGGCGGAAACTATATAGATAAAGCAATAAGCAACAGATGACCCAGGCTTGTGCATGACAGGTGAAAGAAAATACTATTTAAGATTATAGGTAGCTTAATATGCGGCGTCTCTAAAAAAACGAACGTTTATGGCTTTTGTCCAACCCTTGGCACTTTGGGATTTCTTATGTAAAAACATGGCAGTGGCATGCGGATCTAATAAATTATACAAGTAAATGTTCAATAGTTTTCACATTTCGGCAGTCTCGTAAAATCAGCGTATGTTCATTTCATAGTTTCCAAACTTGAGGTACAAGCGTTAATTATCTTTCAGATATCGTTTGTACTTATACAAATATTTTGTACTTATACAAAAAGCACACAGAAACTTCATTCAAAAGTTCAATCAAAATATTAAAAAAAAAAGTTTAATAATCAAGTAGAATCCGTTATAAAATAACCTGATGATCTCGAAATGAGTAGGGAAGCAACGGACAGCAAGGAACATCGTAAAGGGCGTAGAAAATAGTACTCAATTAGGTTTACCAAAGTATTTTTCAACGCATTCAACAAATAGATCACTAAGTGCTCACAGGTTTTCATAGTCATTGCTCGTAGAGTCTAAGAGCTTCACTTCAGACTTCATTTACGTAATAGGCCAGATGACGTTAGAGGCCTCCCGACATTTGACAACAAATACAATAATGACTTGTTAGTGCAGCTTAGATCAACTCATTTTGAAAAATCTACGTCCGTTTCTGACTGTTCATTACGAACACCTCATGAAGCTACAATTTATAGTTTGGGCTCGAGACCAGACGTATCGAGACAGACACATCTAGTTTCGTGACGGGTCCGACCGTAGTAGTGCCTGATGCGGGATGTAAATGTTGAAACAGTTCGATTTTTACAGTTACAAGCGCTTATAATACAATTACAGTTGTGTAAACTGGAAGACAGACATCTACATAACTACGAAAATTCGGCATTAATACACCGAATTGCCATGGTTCAATTTTACGTGGCCACTGCTGTCGGCCGTTACCGTCTACGATTAAAACCAGATTCTACCTCGAAATGAACAATTTATTCGCTGTTGAAATATGTCTCTCTGTTCAGCTGTCAGTCACAGAGATTTCGTCAAATACAGTTTAAGGGTGAAATAGGTAATATACAACACGGACCAGCCCGTCTAATCTTGTGCATATACATCGTCGTCTCTACCCGAACGTCGATTGACTATCGCATGAACGGGCCGAGTGTGCGGTCTCCAACAGCCAAAAACCTAAGAGCTATGACATCTGCGGAGTTGCGTTACAAAAATGAGACGATACCAACAATATTGTTAGATTTTAGATCGCAGCAGATCCTTTCCTTTCTCGCTTCTGTCGCCGGAAAGGAGTTGGGTGACAACGACATTATTATTTCCTGTTCTCAACTGTTCACGCGTTACATCCTGTTAACGATTAGAACAAACCCAACAGGTCCCTCATATTTCTTGTCTCAAGGCATCGCTTCCAGCACTGCGCTAGAGCTATTGTCACTGCGCGGTAACAACGGCCCCTGCTTAGTTCTCAAGGTGCGTAATGGAAGAATACGGCGAATATTAGCTTATATTAGGTATTAAGGCATAAATATCTAGTATGTTATTACTACTAGGCTGTAAGTAGAGTACCCTGATCGCCCCCATGAATACGGAATGGGTCATTGCGTAAAATGCTTCACCAGTGTAGCTTGTGTCGATTAATACCCTAATGAAATAGATTTTCAGAGCTGCATGTCTCGATCTTATATATGTTTGCCAGCATCAAAAATATTTCATAAATTATACTGGCACAAATTACGTAGTGCTACAACGGACGGCCGTGTGTGTGGCCACTGGTGACAACGCCGCAGCTGGAACACAGGAGAATAGGCGGAGTCTATAACTTTCTCATATCGAGTTCACAGTTTTACGCTCTCCAATCTGCAGATGCAGTATCGATTCGCCAATATGCTTCCGCTCATCTTTCTAATATCGGCGACCTTTCCGGCTGGACCAACCGGTAACTTACCCGCTGTTGAGGCATCGTTTCTCAACAGTGCGAAATATCTGAGAGAACTTTTGCTCACTCCGGAAGTTACCGAATGTCTTAAGGTACGTTAGGCGTACGGTCATAAAATTCGAATGAATTTTATTTGCATTACCGAATCATAGATAATGTTTTGCGCATATGTATTAGGCTGTTACGAGCAAATCCGGCGGACTTTGAAATTAAATACCGTTTGAAGTACGCGCCACCAGCGGACAAATTATAAGTTCCAGTCTTCTAGAAACTTGCTAGTGACAACTGATTGAGTTTACTTCAAGAATAGAATGTGTTTTAGTTTCGAAAAGCGACGCTTAATGGTCAAGTTTCTGTTCGTCGAAAACTACAGCGCTGTGGAAATTCATCGAAGATTAATTAAGACATTATGCAACGGGGCCTTATAACAAAGCACAGTACGTAAATGATCCAGACGCTTCAAGATGGAGATTGGAGTGTTGAAAACCAGCGACTAGACCTTGTGTTCTGAAGGGCAAGAACGCATTGCTGAAGTCGAGGATGTTTGTCATCAGAGTAGAACTTGAAGTCCAAGCATTAAAACTAGTACTTCACATGCAACGTAGTAGAGAATTACAACTTAAAGACTAATGATGCGGAAATTGGGTAAAAATGGGTTTCTTGTAAATTGGCCGCCGGCCTGTTGACAATGCGTGTACCGTATTCCACATGCGAGTTGTCATGTTAATTAGCAAAAGGCCTGCTTGAAGCACACGGTTGTCTCAGACTACGCATGGCTCTCGGTAAAGAGGGGCGAGGCCAGAGAATAGCGGTCTACGGAATAGTTTAGTGCATGACTTATTTGCCTGCTACTCCAAGGTAGTAACCTACCTCGTGAAGAGGGATCGAATTCGGTAGCAGTGCGGAGCAGGCTCACATGTAACGTAGTGATAGTACTTGGAATGGACATCAGGAGCGTTTGCAATTAAATGATCACCAGACATGAAACAATGAATGCAGGTCGCTACCGTGTGTTCCTTTAGAGCTTCATAGGTCGTTCGCACGAAAGCACGCGTTCTAATTACTCGATTACAACGTCAGGCCTCATCGCCATGCCTCATTACCTCTATGACTGAGCAAACGAATAGTCATGTTAGCTTCAATCAGTTTATCTAAATCCGCGTGATTACGGGGCTTTCTATACCCTAAAAATGGCGACTAGTATATCGGTTCGCTCGGAGACGCCATCGAGTGAGGAATAAGGACACAATGAAAAGTTTAGGCTGGTACATAAAGTTGCCACGACGCCGGGACACAGGTGTAAAATGTTAGAGGAGCCTTTAACAAATATTAGGTCACAACTTTAACCTAGCTAGTTCAAAAGCTATTCAGTTTCAACGTCCGCCGCTGAAATATATATATCGTATGTGTTGTTATGTGATCACGGAATCCTTTTAATGTTTAAAGCCTTAATGCGGGACACTAACATGAAGTTATTCTATAATGCAATACACGTTTGTTAACCTGCATTTGCTATAGTCGGTCCCCGAAGAGGACGTTGATGAATATTTCGAACTTCTATCGGCGGCGCAATTCCGCTGTGACAGAAGAAACGTCGCCTTCGAAGCCTGCTTGGAATTGCTGAGAAGATCGCAGCACATGTCACCGAAAATGAGGAACGTTGATCGCACCATAAATGTGCCCTGTCCTAAAATAGACTAATATATACCCTCGATAGAGACCTAAGTATGTTTTAGGGGCACAACAATGAAACATAATGTTAGTAAATGAAGTCACGTCAAAGAAGCGCTTTAAAATGTTTCGAAGAAAAGAATAAAAACTATATGTAATGTAAATAGGCTTAAATATGACAGTCGGGCGTCAGTCGTCGAATAATGGATAAAATAGATTCCGGAGATAATTACATCACAGCAACGGCAGTGTAGTCATTATGTAAGAAACTAAATTGAATAGGCAAAGTGTGCAGCTAGTAAAGAAAAAGAAAAAATATATTTCTTGCTTATTGGAAATATGTATTGTGCTCATAGAAGAGGAATAGACCGTTTTTCGTTCGTTATGCGTGCTCTTAGAACGTTTCTTATGCGAAAAATGTACTTAATGGCCTTGAGCCTTTGCTTCATGAGGAACTAAACACAATCTAAGAAAAAAAGCTGCTTTCATTAATTGTTAAACAAACATAAGCTATAGCCCTCAACACTAGATGATATCTTGCTATCTAATAGCAATATCGGAGCACCCCCTGAAAGTTTCCTGGGGTCCACAACCTAATTGACCACGGCCATCAGGACAAATGTCCCATCGGTTACCTGTAGGAATGCAGAAACAAAGGACCCTTGACAAATGACAAAATCAACTAATCAGCAAAGACAGGCTATTTTAAATGGCGTAAATGATGCGACGTTGACGTTAGATCCGTTAGCGTTCTTTCTTTTTTTCAATAAATCATATCAGACTTGTCGGTCGATTGCCGACTCGAGGCTTTAACAACAAAGATATAGCAATTATATTAAGTGTGTGAGTAATGAAGAAATTTACTGACCCGTCCACCAATGCCACTGCATGACACATCGCTCGCAGGTAACGTTAGTAGGCAGTCTTACGCGGAATTCATATAGACCATTACCTGATCCAGGAGGTAGAGTGTACCTAGAAAAAAGAAGACGATCTGATCTCAGATTTACGAGAGAGGAAAAAATCTTTCGCTTCTAAGCGAACACGGCACCGACAAAGATTAGTTCAACCACTACACAGAAACATCGATAAAAAAAAAATGTTTACGGACGTACATTGACAGTTAGAACAGTGTATTACGTTGTGTCAATTAGTTCTAGTAGTCTCCTGCCTGATCGCTTAAAGTTTCATGCTAGAATTTCCAGCTATTCTCTCCGTGTAGACAAGTCTTCAAAATCTTTTTTTTCCTTGGGTATAGCTAGAGGGATTTGCCTCTGTTAGAAGTCTAACCCAAGTGGGTTTTGCTGGATATAACTGGGTCTCTAATAGACCAATGAAACCTTGTGGCAAGCATACAAGCAGCGATAAACCTTCATAACAATGGCTTATTTTCCCACAGGCCGTTTCTTCTTCTTCTTCTTTAAATCGTTACTTTCCTAATCAATGAGTGTTTAATAATCGTTTAAGAACGCTGAGACTTGAACGAACATGGCGATGAGCCATAAAAAACATGCGAACCTAAAAAGGAAATCATTTATGAGAAATTTTATGGTTTTTCTAGTAAAACTCACCTTGTCGACTTGCTTTCTTCGATGTAAAGAAGATGCTTGTCCAGCTCCGCTTGTGTCGTACCATTATTGCTCCAAACGGGCGCAAGACGAAATTCGAAATACCCCTTATGGTGAGCTGTTATTTCAATTGTTACGCCTACCGTTTCATCCTAATTAACAGTATCCGCATTAACAAGACTGCAATATATTAGGTGATATGTACTTCTACCGGCTGAAAAAGGAATCATCTATAGATGCCAGTAGAACTAGCAAAGTATGAAACCTCTATGAAAAACTAAGCAATAACTTGAAAAATGTCACATGACAAACTACCATAGCCCTTTCCCGCGTTTCGCACATCACCGTATAATAAAATCGTTTTGGGTCAACTTATTGTTTGCTGGAATTAGAAGACTGCGCACATCGTAAACATTTACAGGTTTTTAACGATATCAAAATTGTCCAAAACATTTATAAATAGAACAATGGGCACGGTTTGACAAATTGCCACCTAGTAAAGTAAAGATGGGCTTCTCACATGATGCCACCTGAGCGCAAGATATCATGAAGTTATTCTTGATTGTATTTTGGACAGTTAAATGCTAACCATGTGCTATATATACATATAAAGCATAAAAAACTTGTTGGTATATAAAAATTGTATAAGCATTATTATGTATAAGCTATTAAAGAAACGCAGTTGCCCGAAACGGTCGAGTTTATGCCACGATCTTCAAACATAGTCATTATTATTATGTCACCTTTTTTTCTCCGTCTGGCCAGTTTCATTATGCCCGAGTCCAGCTCGAAGTCCTACAGTACTTTTTAAATGAACAGAACTATATAAGAATCTCCTCGAAGCAAAAAAATATTTTACGGTGGTCCAGAATTGATTTAATTGACCGCATCATTCAAACGTCTCTGAGATGCGTACTGATAGTCCGTAATTACCTTTGAATAGGTACGATAAACCCTTCGAGTTCCGTACAGACCGCCATCTTCATTCTCGCGAGGTGTCGGAGTGTCCCATGCGTCCCCGCATATTCCACACCTTCCTTCATTTACGTTATGCTGACGCTGCGCAGAAAATAAGAACATTACATAAATACAATAAAATCTATTATAAATTGTTGTGAAAACGCATCATCCTTCGGGGAAGGTGAGTAGAAATGGCGATTTGTTACTATGTATTTTGTTTAACGAAACGATAACTCAAAAATTAGGTTAGCGGCGTACATCTCTCTGTAACCACTGCATCGTATGTCAAATTTAGGTTTTCATTTTCGAACAAGTCATTTCCGATAGGCTGTTCAAGTGCTTTCAATACTACACAGATACGTCTTCAGATAGAGTTTGATAATTTGGTCTATCTGTGCCGACAATACGACAACTGCTCACCGTAAAGCCCCCACAATAGAGTTGGTCGTCGTCGTAGTTTATAGGCGCGCTATAGCCAGTCCGCCAAGCGGAAGATCTTCCTGGAGGCTCGAGAATACGCCCATGGCTTTTTACCAAAGCTGGCCACCATGAAGATTAGGTCCGCACCACCAAGAAGGAAACACAAATGTTGTTTAGTGATTTTGCCATCGACGCGCACAACTCTTCGTTAGTTTGACTTCCACTAACGTTTTGCTTGAAGGACGATTGCAATAGAACTTGCATTGAAGAACATTCTGCAGGCGGCAATTTGCATTGCTTGCCATTTTGGCCGCATGGACATTTGTAAAAAGCGAGCCATAGTAGTAACTGCGTTATGCTATAAACAACGATAAGTTAACCGGCTACGTTGACTACTGCTCAGCCCTAGCCGACGACTTTTATTTAGAGTTGGACTTTTCGCAAGTGTTTAAATCGTAATTTCGAGGACTCCTTGTTCGAAGCGAAAAGCTGGACCGTTTCCAAGCAGCTCTCCGAGCACTAGCTTTTTCCGCGACGTTCCATTATATCATTTGGTCGCTATCATAGAGTACGTAATGAGAGAAACATGGTTGCCTTTCAGATATATTGTCGCTAATGTGAATTTCTAGAGCAATATGGTTCGTAGATATGTTTTCTACAAGCAATAACCAAAAACGTGTCACTTTTAAAAGACGCTCACCTATTAGAACAGCGAAATAAAAAAGCGTTACCATACTGCTTTCTCGTGCAATCAACTATCATATAAACTAAATGGATATGGGGCACACCGCATTTTATATTTCCGCCGATATCAATTTGCCCGCATTACGTCCGCGCATCCTAAAACTATATCTATAAGGCTAATGCTTTTATCGATTAGCCACAGCCTATATGGGTTCTGTCATGTCGTATGGGGGCTATAATATGGGCGCTAATTTGACAAAGTCTCTAAATTGTGCTCGAAAACACTATAGGTAAATGTTCACTCGCGCAGTAGCATTCATATTTGGTTTCAAGGGATTTATTTAGGCATTTGTTAACTTGAACATTGGGATTTGGTAGAGAAGGGGTAGCATGACGTATAGCCACTGCTGGTGAGTGCAAACACGAACTACGCCATATAAGACATCTTGCCATAATGCTATTGACAGAATCAATCAGAGTCAATCAATCGTTGATTGATTCGAATTGTTATTACTAAATCAAATCAATCAATCACATTCCAGCAATAATTCATAATCCTTACAAAACCCGCGTCACTAGTAAAAATAATATGTTGCTTCATCTGTTAGCTCGCGCAATTTTTAAATCCATTCCCT
>NW_019213798.1:0-11377 GCF_002532875.2 Varroa jacobsoni | reverse complement strand
ATGTTTACGTATCGCCTTTTTGTTGTTGCTGCTGCATAGAGTCGGTGTTACTTGCGTTACCTTTTCGCCAAGTTCGATTTGGCACATGCAAAAAAATTCAAACAAAAATTAGACAAAATGAACTTCTTAATTATCGCGCGGAGAATTACTATTAGATGTTATATCGACGCATTCCTCAGTAACTTACATTTTAAGGGTGAACCGGGATCAAAGCATTATTAGCACAGTGATTTTAACTTTACAGGATTAAAGGCAACCTTAAAAGAGAACCACAAAGATGTATCGGAGGGCTCACTGATGCATTTGTGAGATTTAGGGCGCAAGTTGACATCGATACGTTTGAACAAAACAAGTTTGTCATCAAAAGCCTTACGCAGCGCATAAATGAGAAGGAGGTGTCCAAAGCTGTAGGCCTCATTCTTTGCCACAGAAACAAAGGCGGCGTTAGTCTGTAATCGTATAGTTTATATGCTCCACAGCAGCTTGTCGGATTCTCTCGCTTCGACGAATCCTCATTGCTAACTTTCACACCAGATTACTTAGTGAATAATAAACGCTTGTTTTGTTAAGTGCCCACAAAGAGATCACGAGAGAGCATACCGTACGAATGAGCAAGTTAATAAGGAAATATTACGACGGCCTGCGCTGTCTGGTCAAAGGCTGTCCAATGTACCCTCTGACTGCTGTAACTATAATCGAGCAAACCATCAGGCAACATCTGTTCCAAGTATCTAGATCAAATACAAGTGAAAGCCTGCCGACGGAAACTCCCTGCTAGTATTTGCCCTCACATACGGGCTCAGGCGTTAACAAGACACCTGTAAGACAAAGGTAGCAGATTTTGAAAAGAACTCCGAACGGCAAGGAGAAGATTGACTATGGCATGACTGGCCACGGTAACGAACAATTCTTCAGCAGAATTGTAAGCTCCGCTTGTCTATCCTCCGTTATGAGTTTCACGTCCGGTATCGGCGTTAGGCATTCCATCAGACAGCTGGCTGGCTCCCAGCACCTTACACCTTACACCAGAACGTGTTCCTACCTACATTACCCACTAAGCTATCTCGGGAGCAACACAGGGGAACCCAAGCCGCACTAACAATTCTCAAACAGCGTCTAGTATAAGTTTACGGAGGAGCAGATTTGTTGGCGTAACCCAAAGAGGAAGGATAATTTCCTACATACTTTCCAACGCGAAAAAAATCTCCGCAGTTATCCTTTTTCAGCTAGTCTTGATTATCGTTTTTACGCAAACGCTTCTATAAGATCATTACATAGAGAATGGAGCCAGCAGTAGTTATTTCCCCTTTTGCTACTTAGTGTGAGCAGATGTACTGAACCACACTGGGTGGCAACGTTATGATTACAATCTCAATTTTCTAAACGTGAACACGCGTTCACGGTTACACCGGCCATCCCCAATGTAAACGACTTCACACACAAACAACAAAATTATCTTTACAATTATATCCATATTTTACACAGTACTTACTAGAATCGCCCTTTCGAAATCGGCAACATACATGGCAGAACTCTAGAACTAGATACAGATATCTTGCATACGTAACGGCGCTTGAAAAAGTACATTAGGGAAAAGCCTTCGGCATACTGATTTCAATATCTACGGTATTTTGAAGTATCAAATGGATTTTTTTCAGATGATCGGATGGTTTCTCAGATAGCTGAATGCTTCAAGAGAACTTGCTGATTCTGCTGAATCATCCAGCGGTCTGAGAACTTACAGATTTGAATCTGGACTCCTAGGTTATTAAAGATTCTCTTATTTTTAGTGTATCACATATTATGACAATATGTGGCTGTTCGCTAGTGCTACTTCGATAAGCACCGCAGATTTTGAGTAAAGACGAAAAACTCGGAAATATCAGCCGGAATGTCCCAACATTATACTAATAGTATATTCCTTTTAGGCTGACTAAATCTGTAATTTTGTCTTTTCCTCTGGCTGTCACTGGCTAAGCAAAAGATAAGGGAATATGTTTACATACATGTTTATTGTGTATCTAATTAACAATGACGCTTTTAGCTATTAAACTGACTGACTCAGTCGGACTGACACTTCAGAGGCTTCATAACACAAAAATAAAAGAAAATACATATTGCCGAGGCATCGAGCGCGAGTTACTTTCTCTTGTTTCTCCACTGTCGTGAAACTCTAAAGAACATCATCACGAAATCGATGCAATTTAAAAATGCAAGTTAACTGCTGTACATAGTATAGTTAGCTAAAAAAAAACATTGGAATTTTCTTAAATACCTGAACTTCGAAATTTCTTGAAACGCTTTCTAACGAACCCTGTTGATAAAGATGTTGGCAAATTAGATAAATAAAGTTTTCGCTTACTGCACGCTCTAGAGGTACTTCGCAGTAATATATCTGCCATGTGTAAAAATGTATGGATCCGGGCTAAATACCCGGCGTACCCTTCTCTCCAATATAAAAAATAAAATCATATCTTCGAGAACTGTTACGGATTCAAGGTGGGTCAGCTGTGGAGAATGATCGTACGAACAACATCAATCCCGTAAGACAGTCGATTTGTCATACAAAACGCGGAGAATCCGCCAAATCACTGCCAACGAGAGCACTCATTTCCGCTTAAAGGAAGCTGTCCACTTTATGACCGTGTATATAGTTCTAAATGTTCTTACATGCAACTCAGCCATCGGATCTAGCCAGCGACACATCATTATCACAGTTCTGACGAAAATAATTAGACAAAGACTCTTATTCTTGCCGAGAATCGACGCGCCTTATGCTGCCATTATGCCAAGTTCTGAAATACGACTTTTTACCCATTGTGACTTGGATTCTATATGTTCGGAAATTCAAAGGGTCCAAGCATTCATTTAGGTAGTGCTCTGAAACTTAACATCACACATAAGGTTCTCTAATACATCTGCTTTATCACTCGTCGAGATTTAAAGCATTGAACGAAACGGTAAAAGTTATAGTTTCGGGAGCGTTGGGTGCAGCAAAAAGCCATACTGGTTATTATACGATAATTTCGAATAGTCGTAAGAAGGAAATTACAAATAGCTATTTTGAACACGTACTTAAAAATTCGATAAGTTACAATGTTGACTACATGCTTTAGACAGATCCGACGAGAGGTATCGGCTTGACCACCAGTTAACGATACTTGTTGCAAATGACCTTTTTAACCCAAGTCGAATCTCTCACTCCAGCGGATCCTGCATGTGTCATTGTGATTATGAATTTCCATAAATTTTGCTGCCAAAATTTTGACTGTCAGATGTCACAGGAAGGGGGCTGTTCAGTGACGGCGGAGGCGTTTGTGGCAAATCTAATTGACATCAGGTCGACGCCCCCAATGACGGCCCATGATTCTGGATGTCAGCCAGTAATATCGTACAAAAGAGATTTCGCTTAAGTTTAAAATGCATATTTGTGAGTGTGTATAGATTTTTACCGTTAACAACGGTAACTTTATTTTCTGCTATATCTGTTATTAAAATCATCTATAACCGCGTTATTTCCGCTCTTTACTCGAGTTATATAATTATGTTCCTGTCCATTGAGATTTCCAGATGACATACAGTAATACTCGCGGCTTATATCACGTAACGTCCACGTGACGCGTTAGCCATTGTCCAACGGTGAATTACGAGAGGTTGATTTTACTGTTGTTTGAATAAAGTTAGCCGTGGAAAAACCGAAATCGTATATACTTGTGCCCTGCTCGCTATCCAAGGGTCGGGACAGCGAACGATCAAAGAAAGGGAAGCACGACGGGCAGATACGACTCAGGTCTTAGGAAACACGGATTTCACAATCAATTTCACGAATGCAAGAAAAAAAGCAGCATACAAACAACTGTATTAGACTGGTTTCATTGTTTCTGCAGTCACTTCGGAAGCTGTCGTATTGAAGAAATACGTATTAGGAACTAATCGTTTGAATCTGCCAATACTCCGGTCTACCTCGTTAACAATTCCACAATAATGGCCATAGCAACCACATGAAGCACTAACAAAGTTTTTGTTTTTAGCTTGAAACAGTAAGGCCAGTATGGGTGCTGTAGTTCCGGCCAATGACGAAAAAAAAATCATAGGCAGCTTTACTAATATCACAGTGTCATATATATTATTAAGTAATCGAACAAGGTTACACGTATCGAGGCGACGTACTACCGATGAATGCCAAATCAGCTGTCCACCAAAGGTGACCAAATGAGGATTTCGTGATGCATATAATAATAGAGGCGCTGGCATAGTCCGTCAAGACAGCGGGCGCATTATCAGCCTATAAACAACCATTTTATTGGCAATAGATTCATTCTAAGCAAAAGTTACCTCCAAATCAGCCGGAAACTTTATAGCAGTTATCACATTAGAGGTGTTATATAATATAGTACAATGTCTCAACTAATCTGTTTGGCATTTTGCTTCTATTATACACCTCTCAAAACATTGGTAATGGATGAGATTTACACATAGTTAATTGCCATTTATGCCTTGTCTAAGCACCCATACAATCCGAAAAAATAATACAAGAAGCATTTTTCATCAGACACAATGGTCGAATCACAATAAGCTTCTAATTGTTTGCGAATATGGCAACAGCGTTAAAAAGTGTAGTTCTGTGACATCCCTATACGACGCCAATTGAAGAAATCCCTGACGACATGGAAGTCTTTTTCAAGTTAAAACTTTTGATACTCTGTCATCTACATAAGCTGCCCTATGATGGTTTGCGTAGCTACTGCTGCATTGCTATGTCCATATGAGACATAGTCAAGAAGTCCTGTGGACCCACGTGCGGCCCAACCCAGGGGATGCTCATCAAAAAAGCACTTGTAAATAGCAAGAGGCGTTAGCGATAACCTCCTATTTCCGTACTATTCAGAGATTGTGGTAAATATTCATAAATGAATTGTCGCTACAAATCGTTGCCGTAATAATAAGCAAATCAACGTCTCTGGCTACACGCGCTGCTTGGTCGGGGAAGATGGATAGAATTATTCAATGATAATATAATCGAACAGGGACCGTGTGAAAAAGGTACTGACTTTCATGTATGAAACAACGCTTGCTACTAGTAGTGGCGACAGCTGGGACCATTGCGGCAAGCCGTGGGTAGCGGCAGAAAACAGAAATAAGCTCGGTTATGTTGTGGGTTCCTTTCTGAATAATTACTGTATTAATACGTAACGGTTCAAATCCGGAGTGACTCAACACGTCTGATACAGAGGCTGCGGGCTAAGACTCATCATTACGGGGAGGCTTACTCACCGCATTTGAAGAGGCAATAATGGAAGTAATGCCTTTGAATTAAGGGCTAACGCTAGACTCTGCATATGTGACAAGTACGTATATCAAGGCGCTACAGGCTTATTCATTTGAGCCGCGTGTAATTTACCGGCATACTGTTTGTTTACCATCGTTTTCTTGAAAGGCTTGAGCATTAAGATACGTAAAAAATTTTTTAAAAAAAAAAATCCGTTGCTATTACTTGCGCTGTTTCAGTTCTTCAGCCTGCAACAACAATAGGCTTTTTTAACACTCCTCATCTCCAGTTCACAAAATTTGCTTTGCTTACATCAGTTTCATTGTATGCTCTCATAATTTGTAGCAATATCTTAATGTAAATATTAATAACTACTTCGTAGAAACTGAGAAAAAAAACGTGGGTTGTCTCAATCTCTATTAGCAAATTGCGAAGAGGCCGAATAGTTTTCGATACGTACGAGACCCGCACTATCGCTGCAGACATCGCGGATCTGGAGCTCGAATTTTATGTGTGAGTCCAAGCAACTTCCAGCTACCTTTTGAAAAAGGTCGGAGCGCCGAAACGCGATAACGGAGTGGTAATGGCTTTAACAGTTAGGGCAAAAAAGTGTCCGGCAACTGCACTTGGTCAAGAACCGTGGCAACGTTGGCATGGTTTGCGAGTTTAGTATGATAGTAGACATGTCTTACTGACACGGCATGTCTGAAATTAATGGGCTGATAGCTTACATTTTTTTCGCCCGAAAGGATTACATATCTAGATATTTTAGGTTAAAGAGAATATCAGTTGCTCCAAATGAATAAGTCCTGACTACAAGGCCAACTATTCTTTGAAACTAAATTGTTTAAGAAACTGTTTGGATATAAACGTATGTAGAAATAAGCCGTCAGTCGCGTCTCACCTCTCTTGCATCAGGACTGAAAAAGCCGCCCGCTTGGTTCGCAATACTTGATTGGCAGAGTCGAAGAGTAATTGAGTAAGCAGCGTATTTTTTTAAGAATTCAAGGTCTAATTCTATACGCAGACCGGACTTCACTTCCAAGATCGTCGTCCCGCAATATGGAACCTTCATCCGCTAAACCTCGCCCTTCGTATGACCGGACGTTTGTCTAGAACCGGTTTTTATTTTACTTCGAATTAAAACTTACAGGGTCGACTATATGGAAATTTGTAAGTTTGCTAGTTACATGCCAGTTTCTTGTATCGGGTTTAGTGTTTACCGACCGTTGTATCTGGTCTCGTGCAGGGTTTTATTGCTCGCTTTTGCTGATACACTGTTATACTGATTCTAACTACATCTATTGACATCGTGTATTTGTATGCAATCAAACTGCCATTGTTACGTTCGTGGAAAAGCGGATGCCTTCTTCACCTGATCCATATTTCAAAATGTACATCGAATACAAGTTGAAAATCCTCCACCTCGGCTGAGTCCATTCCTTGATGGTTTATGGCTCCTTTGTGTGTGGCTTAGCCTATGATTGAACTCGACTGGTTGTGGTAATAAACTGTGCATTTCTTCGTAATTAAAGTTGTTTCTGTATCCGTTAATCAATGACAACCTTCAGTTACCACATTTATCCAGCAATCATTCTAGAGCGGTCTAACTAATCGCTCGTTCACCTGACAGCAGTATGTATTCTACGTTGTAAAGAATGCTTGCCCACTCTGAGCAGGCAAATTAGCACATCGTCTTTCTTTTTTTGCAACAATGGTCTTTTTGCATTTCTTTTTCACACGTCTTTTTTTATCTGAACCTTGTTGTCATTGGAAGCCTTATAGCGTTAAGGCTAAAACAGAGACCTTGTTTCTCGTACAGTCTTGCCGCGCTCCTGAAAGCTCCGATCAGGACACTCTCCTTTACCAATATGAGGATTGCCGTTTGTTGTCACCTGGTGCTCTTTTTTTTCCTCAAGCCGAAGGGCTATGCATATTGCTGTTGCTTCGGCAACTGATGTCTACTTTGCTGCAGCGGCTCCTGCAGCTGATACCTAACCCGCCCTCGGCATGACGTAGTGCCTCTCGTCCCTTCCCCAGAAAACCCTCCCCATGGGCCACCTAACCCTCGCCGTCTGTGCGGCGTGCGCGGATGGAAGCCTTATCCCGCTGTACTGGTCGCGCTCGTAATGGTGCCTGGTCGCTTGCCTTTCTCCATCTGTATTGCTGTCCTACTGTCTGATTGCTTCTTCTCAGAAGGAACACAGTCAACTGCGTTCTTTCCCCTTTAAACAACGCCTCTGCTGTGTCGCGCCGTTGTGGCCACCGCCGGGGAGACCAGCCGCCCCACAGTAAGAGTCCAGTACGAGTGCAGTGCGCGCAGTGGTGCTAAATAGCATGGGGTGTTATTGTGGCCGGTTGCGTTGTGGGGCTAAAGGTGCGTGAACAAGAATTTTGGCTTCGTGATTATGCTGGTGACGGTGATGATAAATGGTGACAATTTTGAACTCTGCATCTGTAGTTACAATGAACATATAACATAGATTTTAATGACAAAAAACAAGTGAGAGTTAAAGCAACATACGATGAAGGTAGTGCGTCCTCCACGAGACGTCGAGGATTTTTCGTATGGTGCTGATACTATTCGAAATTTGGCCGGAAAAATTCGCAGCCAGTGAAAGACGTTGTTTTCATAGTTTGTCAACATCTTTACTCGTGTCTACGGTAGACAAACACATCGAAAAATATCTTGTGGAATTTATGATAATACGATAGTGCGTCTGCTCGAGAATCAATTATAATAGTAATATGCGTCGCAGGACGCGTTCCATGTCCGGCATAAAAGTGCACATTTTACGCTCCCCCATGATACACACCAAATCACCGTGCAATTGAACGGGCACGCCATGTTTCGACGATTACTTTAACTGCTTTTGAGTACCTATATAACCTGATCACGCAGGCGGCACGAAGCGGCGGGAAAACGAGTGCTTCGGTCAGCACAGGTGATACCGGCCTCAAAAACAGGCTCTTGCTACGACTCAGTTTCGCGCGCCCGCGCGAGTGCTGCCGTCATCTGGGCAGAGGTAACGGCAGCGTTAGCCGCCAAGGACGAAACGGGACAGTTGGCCTCGTCTCCGCCGCTACTGATCGGACAGAGGGTAGCGCCGGCCTGACGGGTACGGACGGATATGCCAGAAGACGGCACAAGAACGGAGACAGAGTAGGTAAAGCGCACGTTGGAGCATGCTCAGTGACATATAGATATATACATATAGGCGGACACAGCAGAGGGTTGCTGATGGATGGCAAGCATCGCTGAAAGAAGAGGAAGGAGACGTTCTGTGCCACACAACACAGAACATAGAATAGCTCTGGACATAAACACACAGGCAAAGAAAGGTAACAGGAGGGAAAAAATTTTCGTTAATGCTCCAACACATCGTTGGACAACAGAAATAATAACAGGATGCTAACAATAATTCGTTGCATTGCTGTTCATGTTAACTGTGTGACGACTTGTTGTTCTTCTTGTTGTCGTCGTGTATGTATCTGTGTGCTGAGGTTCGTTTATCTGTCTGTTTAGAATGACTTGCAAACGATGTAACAGGTCATTAACCAATGAACAAATCGCCAGATTGTCGCCTGCAATCATAAGGCAAAGTTGGTTTTGTCCGATCGTCGCTATGCTTACTGTTGGGATTGTCCTCGTTATGGAAAAGGTGAAGCAAAGTCGAGTACGATATTAGTTTGTATCAGAGATTGCTTTCCCGAATCATAATATCAACAATAATAACTAGATTGCCAACTTCAGTAACAAAAGCTGGTTGACTGATCAGCCACTTGAAACAAAAAAGAATAGGATCTTGTTAGTACTGTTTGTGCTGCGGGCTGTCGTACAGATGCTGACTGTGGCGGCATGGCGGGCACGGGCTAAAAATCGCGATTGCGCCTCTACCGTCGTTGTCCTGCCGTCTACTACGACGACCTTGGACAGACAATGACACGTCGCTCTGCCATCGCTTTAACGGTAGCAGTAACGAAACCAGAGGTTAGTTGTACATAAAACAATAACAACAAAAGCAGTACGTCTTAGGCTACGGGGTCCACTACAGCTTCCGTTCCTATTATTCTCACTAGCACTACTGCTGCTGATTAGTATAAGTATTATTATTATCACTCTATCTAAACCTGTTGTACAATCTCGCACAGTAGCGGGCGGTGGGGCAGAAGCAGCAATATTAACTTAGCATAGACAACTCCGTTGCCCCACTATTAAAAGCCACAGAGATACAGTAAAAGATAGTCCGTCCGCGCAGTTCGGCTCCGTTCGACTCAACCGCGAAAGTTCACTTGGGAAACTTGAAACAGCTAAAAAAGACAACGGTGAAGGTAACGGCCGCAGCGGAAAAATAGGACGTTCAGGCGAGGCCACGGTAGTGCTGAGCAGAAAATCGTCGTTTACTGGGTCGGCCCGTTGTTCAGCTAGCCGCTCTCTTGATAAAACAATGTGTGAGCGTGAAACGCATGCGAGGCACGCGCAGCGATCACCTACGGAGCAGCCTCAGCGTCAGCTGGTAGCGCGCCGTGTTGCTGCCGGGGGCATTTACTAGTATGCCCTGCGTAGCACTGTGGAATAGCAATAACAGTGGAAATGAGCGGATCGTTGCCGCTAGAGTCACAGTAAATGATACTGAGATGTTTCATAGTAACGAACGAAGCGGTTATGGCGCTGAATTAGCCCAACGTTAAGCTGAAGAAAGCAACGAAGTGATTTCACGGTTACGGTGGCTTCTTTTGTCTGAAATCGCTGCCTCTAGAACAGGCAGAGGTGCAGTTACGACTTTGGGCACTGCTGCGGCGACCGTGAGAAGATTCAACAAGGGGAAGCACTTAAACGAAGTGGGCGACAAGAGGGCGGAACTGCTATCAAAGGCGCCTGCCTCTGCATAAATATAGGGGCATTGCACCGCGATCATCATTGGCACCTTATCGCGGTTATCATCTGTGTCAACAACAACAGCTGTAATAGTAACAACAACAACAGGACACAGCGAACTGCGACGGCCGCTGCCATTGCCGCTACGTCCGCGTATTCGTTCGCGAGACAGTTAGTAGCGTGCCACTCAGCAGCGGCGGTATCAGAAGCAGGCGCTCAATTGCCAACGTTAACGCCTGTTGTTGTGACGCTGGCTGTTGGTGTTCGTTAGAGTTGTCGCAGCAGCAAGGATGACGACTAGCAGCGGTGCCTCACTCTCTTCCGCGCGTCACCTCCATTATAAGCTGTCGCGCTCGCCAGCGTGACCAGCCGCGACACAACTGCAACAGTGTCAATAGCAACGGCCGGAGAAAGACAAGGCAACAATAATCTACCACGAACACCACTCCCCATAGCCATCATCATCCTCCGCTAGGTACAAGCGCCATAGCAACGCCACTGTCATCCTCTGGTCCTGCAAAAAATGAAGGCAACAGGGTAAACAAGCAAACGCGTTTTCATCGTAACAGCGGTGGTGGCTATGGTGACGACAACGTTAACTGAATCGCTCGCTCACTAAGTGGCTAGCCACCGCTGTTGCGTGACACTAACGTCGGCGTGCCCCCAGATAGCGAAAGCCAACAGGCTTTACCAACGGCGGTTCACAATAGCCACTCTAATCATAATTACAGCAGCAGCCCGAACAAGACGCCGACTCTTCGAGACGTCGCTGCGGCTGCTGTTGACAAGAGCATTACGAAGACAACAAGTTAGTATTATCATCAACAACGTCGTTGTTACGTTTGTTATTGTCGCACAACTGGACGGATAGCACTCTGGCTATGGTAGAGGAGCCAACTATGGCGACGATACTCCTCCCTCTACCATCGTTGCAATAGCAACAACCCTACGCTTTACTCGAGCAGCCTGCAGCAAGTTCCATAAGTGACCGCTCATCGTCGGCCAGTAGTCACGGTGACGACGACGGCGGCGGCGGCGGGTATTAGACTGCCACTAACAGTGCTGGCACCGTCGCAGTTGCCCTCTTTACCTCAGTCTAATATCAATTAGAAGATCTGCATTCGATAGAATTGTGCTCATCGGACTACCGCGAATATTAGGCAGGCAAAAACCAAGTGCAGGCGAGGCAGACAAAGAGAGAGAGAGAGGAGAGAGAGAGAGAGAGAGAG
>NW_019213797.1:21919-160859 GCF_002532875.2 Varroa jacobsoni | reverse complement strand
TATATACCTCATTAAATTAAATATTTCCTTTAAATCAAAGATTTTTAAAAAATCGTATTTTTTATTTTAGGGTAATATTACTTTAGAGGCAAACAGAAAATAAAGCTGTGCGATGGTTTATGCGTAGGCACATAATTTCAACTATTAACTTCAAATGCACACATATTTTATATTAAAGTAAGGTACGAGGAGGCGAGTCTCTGGAAAAACTGCTAAAAGCCACTAAGATGATACTGAAGCATGATTATGCATTAGGTGATATTATGATGATACCCTGCCCTTGACTTTGCGCGCTTCCTACCCCGAACGCGAGCAAGGTCTATTATGGGATGCACAGGTTGGGAAACAAAACCAATTCCGTCATATGATTATTTGTTCGAAAACACCTGGTTGATATAAGACTATTTTATTAAGTTATATTAGTGGCAGCTCATAAATTTCCCTAAGACGTTTCATTTCAGATATATCATTGCTAGACGTATGAGTTCCGGTTTTAGCATGTTAGAACACATCCGCGTACGCGTAAGGATTCGTCAACCCCACAAGCTTATTAGGTCCTAAAGCTGTTAGTTTGGGCTGTCTTTTAAGTTGGGTATAGCTACTCGATAACTTCTAGGTAGGTTTGTATATATAGGGCATAAGGAATCAAGGCCATCGATTGTAGCAAAAAAATTCGAATTACCGGAGAAAAAATATTACCTACTTCAGGCGCTATCACATAGCCTTCTAAGTTTCTTCTTTTCTGATTGATTGGGCACTCTACCCTCTCCTCCGCTTTCGGGTTCAAAGTTTCGTAGTTTTGATCTCATTTAAGTTTAAGAGAGAGGAGAACTGCCAGTCAATTCAGCTTCGTAACGTTCGGAAAAAGAGCGCGTTTACTGTCCTCGACACTGTCGGTTTTTCGTCTGCACTTCGACTTTTTTTTTTCTAACTTTTCGCCTGCCAAATTTCCCGGTCGGCCTTCATCCTGTATTTTTTCATTTTTTCATGAAGGGCTCTTCATCATTTCTCTGCTGAGGTAGCATAGAAATCTTTAAGGATCTCGAAACCACCAGTCCAAAAGTCAACCGACTTCCACGCTGAGGGCATGAGGTAAAACGAGAAACCCACATTCTTCTTTCGTCTTTCTCCTGACTGATCATTCGTTTCTCTTCTTTTTCTATAGCCCTAATTACCAGAGTTACAGTGTGTTTGGGAGAAGGCGGATGGCACAGCACAGCATCACCAGAAAAGTAGAATTCGCTTTAAAGCCATTTGTTTGTTTCCCTCTGTGCAAGAACGCTCCAGTCTGCAAATGGAAGGGCATCTGTCCCGATGAGGGAGAGCCTATCCTACAGTTCCTTTACGCATCTAATCTCATCTCATCCTATTAACAGCAACGCATCGTAAGAAGTTTCCGTAAGTAAAACTTCTCTCAGACTAGACCGTCACGTCATAATAAGTCGGCTACTTACTCTACTGACATTAATCGGCTGCTTTACTCTTTCATGGTAAATATTTCTACAAACTATTTGATTGTGGCAAACGGTAACTGTACGAGAAACTTACATTTAAAGTCGCCCCGAAGTCTTTGTCTCCTATCGCTTGTTAATCCACGATAGAGACTGATTTAAGTGAGATGTAGCTGTAACGCAGTCCTGTTGGTTGTGGCCACTAACTATCAGCGATCGTACAATGCACGTTCTATGTATGCATGTGTACGTACACCTCGCTCGCGGCATCAATTCTAGAAAGCGTCGGCCTAGCTGGTCGTTAGACGACACGAGCTGGGCAGATGGATGCCTGTATATGCGACGGAAGTTAGTTTTGGCCAAGAGTCTCCGGTCAGGCCTACAGCAGCATGGTAGTACTATAATTTAACCGCAGAAAGGGATAGCTAAAGCCCCTGGAACAACTCCAAGGTGGAGGTGAGGGAAAGGGAAACGGATAGTCTGCAGGAGCGCAAGTTTTAAGCGGAGAACATATGCAGAGAAGATTATGACCAGAATATGGCGAAAAAGGGCAGTCGGAGCAGGCTTATCAAAGCAGAAAGAAGATTCGTTATATAGTCTCCAGACCCCTAAGCCCCGTTTTCTCTTGCCCAAAAAGGTCGGTTGTATGGGCATGGCTCGTAAAAGTGATTTTTGCCCCCCGCATGCCACTGCGAATATTTGCGCTGTCAGGGAAGCATTTGTCAAGCAAACAGCAGGCCCTTCGCTGTCGTTGACTGTTCTACTGTACAAATGGTCAGTGCAGTAAATGGAGCAGTTTCGGCTCGTCTTCGCTCATATTGCCCTTACTGCTACGGCTACTGCTTATTGCTCTGAATGGTCGTCCCGCTGAGTATGCCGGATGGATGAAGATTTAGGAGAAGGTTAACTAGAGATTAAGATTGGTCCTTACTGTTTGACGGCAACCTTAATGGTGGCAAAAGAGGTAGTATCGTCGATTGCGATAACTTAGAATATAATAGCTTTTCTTCATTTATGGTACAGTTAAGATTAATCCGTAATTGATGCTTACGTCTTGAATTTCATTATGCATATAGCCATTGCAAGACCAGAGATATAAACGTTTTATTCTAAGGCGCGTTCATCAAGTGAGGTACCGTTTGACGCTTGCACCACTCTTGCAACTATCACTTTCTGTCATGTTACGGAAGGTGGTAACGAGCTTTTAATTAGGTGACACATAGCTCTAGTGTTTTATATAAACATGCTTCGAAAGGTCTATTTTTCATCAACTGTAGTGCTTCAGTTCCTTTTATCATGCGTAAATAGATCAGTTGCTCTGTAGGAGCATTCAAGGTCTCATCATTAAAAATTATGTGCTTTTCTCAAACACATAATTTTTAATAATAAGAATAACGAAAAACCAATTTCGATAGATGTACTTATTATTATTAGCTCATACCCAGCTGAGTCTGCTAAACCGAACGGCCTCGTTAATCATTATATTCACGTATATATATCTCTATTATATATGTCTAAGCTCTGCGCATGTTTGTCTTCGGTCTTATTAACCGCAAACAACTCACTAGTTCACAACGAAAGCTTACAGCATATGAAATTTTATATCCTTGCTGAACCGTCCGAAGTCGTCCGACCTTAAGGAAAATAATAACCAATGTTACTTTATAAAATAAAATTTTACTTCGACATCATGCTGTAACTAACAAACGTTCGGTAAGACCGTATGAACAGCAGCTCTAGTCGAACTGTATGAAAAAAAGTTCCGCAGTAAATTTTTAAACTATTGAAAAATGAGTGTTTGAATGGTGAAAGCTGAGATTGGAAAAGCACTCTTAGCATAAAAATTGGCAGCGCAATTGACGTTTCTGCTTACAAAAACTTCCCTTGCAAGAAAACTGACTGAAGCGAATGACAAGTTGCAGCTTGAAAGCTCTTCACATACCAAAATCAGCCCAACAAATTGGTCGTAGTCGTTGAAGTAACAGTAAGGGGTCAATGGTAGACGTTAGGCCCAGCCGGCTAGGCCCGTTAGACCAGTCCGTTTGATCGAAGCATTGTGTGGAGGCTAAAGGCAAACGAGAATCCTTACTAAGGCCTTTACAGAGCTTTTCCAGATCCATTCAAAGCCCCTTCAGTAAAAACAGGCCGTTACTGGGTAGTCACCTATTGCCTTCGTTTGCCTCTGAACGATCATGATCTTGACGAACGTCTCTGTTTTCCATTTTCTCATGTCCAAAACATGATTTACAATTGCCAGGTAAGAGAGCTTAGACAACAGGTTAGTTATGGTGCAAATCCTCCTTTTCTGCTGCAGCATCGTCTGCTGTTCAAGAGGAGAAGAGTATCTTCACAGTGCGGCGTATCGGATAAACAATGGTTCGCCATTGACGCTTCGTCGTAACAGTTGAGATAGAGCTCTGGCGATCTTCTGAAGGTAAACGGAAAGCGGATTGCCTGTGATTAGTGACGGAAGTAAGGTCTGCTGACGTATTTCCACGTGCGTATTGTACGGGCGATCAGAGTAAGTAAAACGATCACTGGAGGTTTTAATAAAGGACAAACAGAATGAATTGAAGCGGAAGGATCGATTACCTTTAAGCTGCTCTTTTTATCAATTGCTAAATAATGATATGAGCATTGCACCTATGTTGTACTATACAAAATATTTGTGATTATATGTAACTGGCACTTGTTGCGTTCGAGAGGTTCCATTTATGTTGTATACTGTGTAGCATGTGTTAGGAACCAAAGATCAGATCCTATATGCAAACTATATTTTACCGATCAAATGCAGATTGTGCAACAGGGACATATCGTTTCGGAACTGAAATGAGAACGCAATAGCTCATCACTTCTTAAAACAAATAAATAAAAATATAGCTTAATTACATTATATATTCGACTAGTAAGATGTAGAACAAGCAACTGGGGTTTCAGGCTGAACATTCGGTGACTTGTGTTCTATTCAAGATAACAACGTACTCGGTTCTAAGGGCGGAAAAATGTTTTTGCCACTTAGGACTCCATTTAAATGCTGATTCCAGACACTTGGCTCAGGTGGACGTGTTCCGCACAATTTCATTGATATTTTCTTATGCTTAACGCGGTATGAGCATCTTAACAGGGCAATTGTAGTCTTGTGATTTTTCAGAGCAATTTTTAGTGATTTTTAGAGATTTTAGTGATTTTTAGTGATGCCTTTGTAGATATTATGTAATAATTTCTGAAGTAAAAGAAATTATTTTCACTACAATTTGCACTTTCCTAATGTAGTGAAGTCAACTAATTAGCGCAGATGCTCGTTTTACTTCGATTTATTTGAAAATTCATTTGTATGGTATGAGTAAGAGTGTTTCGACAGCCTAGGCCTAAGATGCTCCTTTTAGAACGTTGTGGCCTCCAGATGAAGCCTGAACGACACGCAGTCTAATTTTCCTGTGAAAGAAGTAAGATTAACTAACTGCATGCTCCATCATTAGAACTGAGCTCTCGAACGAACCCTATGATGGACGAGTCCTATGAACGATGCTCGATGCATCTACGTTTTCCACTCGTAGGTAATTGCCGGCTATGTTTTTTCGATTGATAAAGCACACTGTATGATAAGCAAATATCTTATCGTTTTTAGATAAGCTATAAGCAACCGACCACGGATGCAATGTTCAAAGTGGTCGCCTATGAGTACGAATAGTCCAGAGCCAAGCTGTCGTATGGGCCTAAGTGACTCTAGAAGTTGAAGCGAAAATTGTACCTAGATTGCTAGAGCTTACAAAATAAGCTACAATGCGAAGATTTTATGTTGATAAAATTTCAGCCAGTGCACTTACTATATGTGTGCGTTCGCGTGCGTTTTTAGCCCTTGGCAATAAGAAGGTATTGTCGTCCAACCAGATTATTAAGTTGCCTCCATATAACGAGAGATTTATATCTCGGAAATATATAAGTAAATCTGCTACAAAGTACAATCCTTCGTGTGTATGGTGTCTGTTACAGAGTGGGCGTATAGTTCTATCTGGTTGAAACGATGATAATTAAAAACACTTCCCGCTATTGTCGATTATAGTACGCCTATGGCTAAGCGTGGATTAGAACGTAGACTACGATGTGAGCTTGAGTTAATAGCCAAAAACGTTACCCATTTGACTGTTAACAGGCGCAATACTCTGTCGTGCCCAGTCTAAATAATCTGTTAAGTTAAACTTAGTTATGCTGCATATTTCAAAGGGGCCAACGTGTGTGATTAAATAAAGAAAACTGAAGTATTTTAAAGAAGTTTATAAAATAAATTTCCTCCTATCATGTCTTTTCTAATTACAGAGATACAACAATAGCCTCAAGCTGTACTAATCGAGTTTGGTTAGACAGAGCTTGAAAACGCAAACTGTTTCAGTTATTGAAAATGCTTTATTGTTCCACTTCCAGTTTGTTAAGACACCTAATAGTTACTCGTGAATATATTTAGCATGTGAAAATGTCTTACGGATACGACTAGCAATAGAGACAATGTTAGATAATGGTATATGCAAGTGATCATTACCAATTGGCCTAAATTCAAGTACAGAACCTGTGTCAACTTCTAAATAAGTAGCAGTTGGTAATATCAAGGCTTGAATAAACCTACCAATTGTCACTTATTTAGAACGCTGAAAGGGGGCAATAAAGATTTGAGCTCTAGCAATCGATAACGTTGTACAAATGTTGTTACTTTAACCTTTTGTTTTGCAAAATTACCTGTCTTGCAACACGACCAACTAGTTCCCACGTTCGTGGCTACCATACTACTCATGCAAGCATATATATATATATATGTATATATAGGAAAAATAAGTTTTTGTGCCTGCTTGAATAAGAAACTGCCAAGTTATGGATCGAAATTAGCAGGTATTCAAAGTAATAATAATGAACAAATGCTTGTGCACACGGCTAGTGCAAGTAATATGGAATTTAGCCAATATTGATTCTTATTATAAATAGTGGGACAACCAGACAACAGGATTATATCCGAAATAGCTCAGAGCACTAGAAACAGCAGTTTGATAACGTATATATTGTCAGATTATTAAACAGTTAAGTTATTTGGGTGCGTCACGAGTTGAGCACAGTTATGCGAGATGGGTGTTCAAGTAACAGCCTTTTTGGGTTATGTGAAGTTTCAGGCTTTGGAAAGCTTTGTCTTTGGAGAAGTCTTGATTGTTAGCTTTATCGGCAATAAACAATATTTCTAAATTATGCATCCGTATAAACGGCGAGTGAGGGGTCATTTAGCAGTTGATTTTTTTGTCCTCTTTTTTGTTAGTTGTCGTAACTCGTCTTATTGTACCCTTCGTTTAAGAGCACTGCTGAATAATTTAACCCCACTAGAGTACTGAGCACCATGCTTTTTCTCGCCGAGCCCATGTGCCATTGTATGCGAAGCAGATAGCCCTGAGTTTTACCGAGGCAGCGTTCATCAACGTTAGAACTGCTTTTTTTGGACTCAGGATCTTCTGCAGGATGTCGAGCTACCGCGTAAGCCACTGCACTGCACTCCTACGTATCATGGACCATGTTATTGCTATTTTATGCCAACGAACGACTCGCATGTTCCGAACCTTTTTACAAGCATTAAGTAATTAATATAACATTGTATGTAAAATATCACGAACGCTTCTGGGCTTTGGTCAGGAAGGACAGC
Organism: Varroa jacobsoni; assembly: GCF_002532875.2. Lineage (NCBI taxonomy): Eukaryota > Metazoa > Arthropoda > Arachnida > Mesostigmata > Varroidae > Varroa > Varroa jacobsoni. The sequence goes on along the minus strand of NW_019213797.1, from coordinate 153,734 downwards.
GGGCGTTTCAGCTAACTTCTGGCACATCCAAGTAACACTTATAAAGCAGTTGCCACATGCCGAGGACCTACTGGATAGACGAGCAACGTTTGATTGCATCATACTATTTAGACTGACCGTTATCAAACATATGTATATCGTTAAATGTGAGAATTATACAAACACCAGAACGTACAACGCAAAAATACCAGTAAGAATAAGAGTCGATTTCACCTAGAAGTCTGGGAGTTCTAAACAGGCTAAAAGTTCAACGGAGGTTTGCGTAATAGCACAGTTCCAGAGATGGGCCAAAAGCAAAGTGGTTGCCTATTAAACTTAGGCACATATGGCAGTCGAAATTCGAAAGCTGCTCTTGGTTTCGAAATTATAAAATATGTGATCCAAACGTTGCAAGGGTCTTCCAAAGTATCGATGTTAGTGGGCAGTCGCTTTCCCCTACCGGACCCTCAGCAACAGCAAGAAGTGTCTTTCGAATTTAAGGGTAGTCCCACACTTAGACTTCACTAAGGACGTCTCGGGAGAACGGTCGGTCTACCAGGTACTCCGTTCAAACAACAAAATCTCTCGAAGCCGGACAAGATCCATATTGTCTCCTCCTGGGTGCCAACCGCTTAAATCGAGACTCAGTCGCTAACAAACACCATACTGTTATCAAGGATGTATCAGACTTAATTTGTGCGGAGAACTTTTTACATTTGGCAAGCCATATGACACCATCTCATTTACTGAATAAATATATAGTACCCGCTTGAGCAGAGACAATACAAAGAGAAAACAATCGCCGTTTCGGCTTGTGTTGTGTACTTATTTACCATTTGTTAGACATTTCTAATACCCGAATAACGTAATTTGCAGGTGATCGGTGATATATTAGTGTGTACTATTTGTGTGGCTGATCTCGATCACCGATTAGGTGGCTTAATACACATTTTCTATAAACAAACGTTACTATTAAGCTTCAGATTTAGATAACCTTTCAGAAACAGTGTTTTTAAATTGAGGTTCTCTAAGCCTGTTTGTGTTTTTCTCAAATTGTTTATACCTATTTATATTTTTGAAAATCGTAATAATATTGATAAGTGAAATCGTTGTGCCGGTTTTTTTGAAATGGGGATGGCTACCTGTACTAATGCTGGTTGAAATGAATTAAATAGATGTTTAGCTTCCGTCAACAATGTAACTATTGTTTCTATACTGTGATGAAACAATTGTTCTTTATATATTATTTCGTAGTATTGGGAATGTTCAATGTGGTGCAGAATAGCTGATATGAATTGAAACTTCCCATGAATAGTTAAAAATGCCTATCAGTGTCTACCCATTATATATATATATATATATATATATATGTATATATTTTTTTCGTCGTATTTCTAATTTTACCAAGTTTGAAGTAGGTCGCTTCAGTGTATGTTTCCGGTTAATACAAGCGTTCAAGGGAGATAAGCAATTTATTTAAATACTTCAGACATAAAATGCCCACTTCGGCTGCTATGTTGTTACGTATGTGTGGGAAATGCGCACACTGCAGAGATACCGCTGCACACTCTATCACTGTAATTCCATTGGGGCCGAGATGCATACTGGGTATACATCACATGTTGTTAATAGCAGGTAGCTATATTAAATCACATAGGCCTATGGGGAACGAACCGCCAAGTCCTCCAGCAGCTATTTTTTGCCTTGCTCTTCACAAGCGGTTCACTTTAGCCTCTACTAAAAGGACCCTGTGGATACTTGTGTTTTTTGGATTTTTTTTACATACGAGTACGATCTACTATCATACCTGTCTAGTTAGATTACTCTTATTAGCGTCTATACGCCTGGATAATGTGCTAAACGACAGAACAAATGTTGCGGATGTAGGAGCTTCTCTACTAAGTCGTAGGCACTCAAGGGCTGGCAACGTACTCCTTGGCTGATTGACGTCTAATCGTCATGTATGGACAACGATAAACGGAAAGGGACAATAGTAGAAACGGTGGACAATTAAAACGTTGATTGGCCTTTCCACCCAGTGTGCGCTTTTACCATTTCTCAGTTTCATCAACCTGATCACCAGAGATCAATGGCAGGCTAACAGCCGTAACCAGCGTCTCTGTTGTGGCCGTTTGTATGCAGTAGGGGACGATAGCATCGCGCGACCATTACTGCCAGTAGGAAAGTTAGCAGTCTTTAATAATAAACAGCAGCTGATCTACCCTAGAAGGAGCCCCCCTATCTGTATGCAATATGCACCAGCATAAACAAGGTTTTTCACAATACTTTTCTCTATAATGCATATTTACTTTGCAATATGACTTTTTTTTTTTTGACAATTCATGTTTTTCCAATTGTTTTTTCTAGTAGAGAATATCTGCTGTTTTTGAGATGATTGACACTAAGCTTTGCGTGCTTAAAGGTAGTGCATTGCTATGTTTTTCTTAGAAAAGAGCTTTTTTTCATTTGTCCTTGAAGCCTCTCTTTGTATTAACTAGGGAGCGTGTTGTCTAAAGAAGTAGTTGGTCGCTGTATTTCCTACGTGCGCCAATACAAAAACTAGGGAATTTCGCGATGCCCATTTAACGAAGCTGGTTCTTCGATCGAGCAAATTCCGCAGTCCAGTGTTGGGTTGAATAGCTGCAGATACTCATGGACTCGTTCTAATGGTCACATTCGGGACGGCGATGCTTTATCGCAGTATCACCATTGAAATGGTGGCCGCTGACAACAGGTGGCCGCAGTTCCCACGATAGCGACAGTCTCATCAATCGGTGAGGGAGGCAGCTCGAACCGGGTGTTTCTACTATCGTGCGTATGTTCAAGCAGAAGCTGTAATGGTAGCTCAAATACCAGCACGAGCAACAGCAGTAAGAGCCGTACACATTCTGTGGGATGATGCGGAAAAAATGACAACATTTCCAGAAACCATTCTGGAAATCCATCCTGTAATAGCTGTGCTTTTGTGTGTCTTTATCGTACCTGAAATGAGCCCGTTTTTGTCCAGTCACCAATAATGACTTGTCAGCATGGGGCTGTGTAATGGATATATATCCAGGAGACGAAAAATTGTACAGAGAGTTCGTGACGTATTATTCCTTCTATATTGTCCTGTTCTTAGTTTTATCTTGTGCTATCATTTTGCTTAAAGTTGAATATTATAACTCCAGATTGTTCTGTCCTCATGTAAACGTCCGGAACGAAAACATTCATTTTTTTTAGTGCTTCACTTCTGTGCGATGCACGACTCAGTCATAAATTCTGGAGCTTAAAATGGCGCGTAATTTTCTTAGTGCTTTTTTTCACGATGAATGTATGTTTGAGGCCACTTTTGTACAAATGTGTCAGACCTAATTAAGGTAGATGTATTTGTTCCCATCCTGCTATTTATGTGATGACTATAAACTTCTGCCTATAATAACAAACTATAAACTCCATCGGAGGAGCGGGGGAAGCTTTACATGCGCAACTAGGTGCCGTTTAGTCTATCAAATAGACCAAAGCGACGCCCGCAGCGTAAAACATCGCTAACTGAAGCGGCACTATCAGCCACCTGATGATGCATGTTTCCGTGCTTGAGATCGTGTGTGTGTTTGTGTCAGTAGCTATCTGGCTGTTTGATATATCGCGTGACCAGCAAACTTGCACTTCATAAATGCCAAAAACTGACGGTTGTAATAGATGTCGGTTTAAGTGAATTTTCCAGTTAAGGTTAGGTATGCCTTTATTGTACCAGTGCGCGTCAAGCTAAGAAGGTGTGGAAGGCGACATGTTCCCGCTAACTTCTTGCGTACTGGGGTACAAGAACTTTCTGAGTTCGTGTCTATCAGAACAACAGCCAACGGCCTGGTCATATTCACACCGACCGGTACCTAAAAGTCGTGGTCGTAAATACTGGGTCCTTGCCGTGAAAAGAATGGTACAGTGGATGCGTCACGACCCCTCAAGGCCTTGACACAATTAATGTCGATACTCGACCCTTGCAGATAACGTCGTAAATTATAGACCGTGTCCATTTGATCATCCTTTTAATACTTGCCAGACAGCAGGATTATAAAATAGCTAGCAGTGACAGATCCAATGATTTTGGCTGGTAGCTTTTGCGTGGCGGATAAAATCTGACGTTGAAAGCAAAGCTGAATGTGTCGTAGCGAGATGTCTTCTTAGCTGCCTCAATACATACTGTTTCGGAGTTGAGAAAAAACGCAAACGTTTATGGTACTTAAAGCAAGTATATTACGGCTATAATGAAAAAATATCTACATATTAGGAGTTTATAGAGATTTCTTATTTTTTGTCCGTAGCTGGCTTTAACCTTGGAATTTTTGAAAAACGTTTCGTAATTCCAGTTCTTATTATTGAGGAGAAGTCCAACAGATTTGGCTGTTGACCATTGCCTCTTTGATCGTCCCGCTGAACTGTGAACGCCTGTAAAGGTTTATAAAGACACGTAAACATATTAAAACGATGTGTTATCACAACTATGAGCAAAGAAACGACGGGTTAAGATATGCGGAAATATAGACGGGCAATAAACGCGTGGCATTTTCTCCATCCAGCAGACTCGAATCTACCAACCTCTCCGCAACTCTATTTTGGTGTAGTTTAAACCTCTATTCTGAATTCGCTGGCCCTCAGTCACTGGCTTCGAGGCAAGCCATGGAGAAAGATCGCAGAGGCACTGCGCAAGGCCCATTTTGGAAGATTGTAATTGTAGCTTGGTAAACCTCTTTTTCTAACTTCTCCTATAGATTCTGAGGCCTGCCAAGCTTCGGGAACTGGTACTTTTTACCACAATGATGACTGAGTCTTGTATTAATATATGGATGGCTATGTGCAGATGCGTAACTGTGTATGTATTGTTCTCCGAGTCAAATAGCATGACCAGCTAATCTAGGTAATCTAGAATATAGTGCGTTTTTTGCACGTGCCGGCCTATAGCTGTGTAGGCAGAAAATGTGCATGAAGTAATAACAAAGGGACAATTAAACAGAATGTAAGGAATTTCACGGTCTTCACAGTTTTACGGTGAATCAGATGATACCTGTTCGTTTCCGTTAGGAGTGGGTCATTATGCATCGGTGAACAAAAAACCGTAGCATCACTATTCATCATAGGCTGAACAATAAAAATATAATATTAGAGAGGATGGTCATTGCATAAGAGGCACACGTAAATCGTTGATAAATATTTAACAACTGAGTGTATTTTGGGTTCGCCCAATGGCGAAACCAGGGGCAGAACTTGTGGACGTCGTTGAGATAAGCGATTTTCTACACTAGATACTTACACAACTGCTCAGGGGATGCGTAAATATAGATAGGAACATTAGCATTGACATAGAGTTATTGCTATGTTGCTATAATTGCTAACTAGCAAGTTTATTGCGTCTAAGAGTCGCCGCAGTTAAGAACAAGTTTGCTATTTACCAGCCGTCATTGTCTTCATCGTACTCTTCTTTGTTCTTTTTTTCATCACTTACTAGTTCGCTACTCGTCTTTTACTGGCGTTGCATTTTTACCAATGGGTTTACGTTCAGTACAGTGCGTACGGTAGCAAAGGCTTTTTGTTATCCCCTAGGGGTTAGAAAGAAGGCTCACAGAAGTAACTGGGTCCGGAAGGTCTCGGAAAATGTAAGAACGAGAGGTTTTGGTATCAGAAATAGTATATGAGATGTTAGCCGCGCCACTGCAAAAGGGCCAGAGGGGGCTTTCCATGGATGGCCTGCTTGCTATTTGCTTGCCATTTCATCTGCTAGTTAGATGAGCAATAGTCTAATGCGGGACGACAGTCGGTCCCGAACGTGGGATAAGGAGCGGGGCGAAGAGGAAGCAAAGAGCACACCGCATGCCCTACTGTGCGTATATAGCATGCCCGAATATCTGCGTGAAAAAACGATCCTACGAGGGAGAAGCAAGGCGTGGCAGTGCTTAAAGAGGGATTCTCTCAGAGAGATCGAGTCGTTTCTTTTTTAGTCCTTTTCGCGCTTGCTGTCCTTTCTTCGCTACACCTGCTTCTATTTCGTATCTAGTCATTGCCTTTTCCTCAATTGCATCTGCTTTTCTCGGTGCATTATTATTCGATAGAAAGTAGCTTTTTCTTCCTTTCGTTTTAGCATGGCAAATGTGTTTTTCGTTGCGCTGTCGAAAACACTCTATCGTTTTTCGTCCACCAGTTTGATTTGTTTGCTCTTTTAACGTAGCCTAAAGTCACCTCCAACACTGCCTACGATAGTAAACTGTCGACGGGCGTTGGTCTCCAGTATGCAGCGTGCTCGTACGCATGCTCATCCACTGGCGAACTCACAGACACCCTTACCATCCGCGAATCACCAGGCTTTTACTAACGTCATAGCGTTCTCTCCGCTCCTGCCTCACTCCCATCAGCAGACTTCATACAATGAAGGAATTTGGGTATGTATGATATGCGTATACTATGGTCCTTGGCCGGCATCATGGGTGTCAACACCTTTGTAAATCTTGATGTTTCTGCTGCTGCTCGCACTCCGCTCTCAGGACTTTTCGTACGCTTCACTGTCAATAGCAAGTACCTCTAGATTTGTAGCCTGCCCATATCACCAGTCCCCGTATACAAGACAACAACTGCAAGGCCGAAATCGATATTAGAAGTACCCGCTTCCGGCTATTTAACGGACCGAATACACAGAGAGGTTCTCTGCATTGTTTTCTGTTTGGTGACGATAGCCATGAAAGTGAGAATGAAGGGGCTGACTATGAGGATGCAACTTCTTAGTTGGAAGCCGATTGTACGGTGCAGAGAGCAGAACAGGCAGCATCGGCGCAGTCAACCATTGCGGCTGCTCCTTCAACTGCCGGTCTTGTTTGAGCTACAGCCACCAAACAGGAGCAAGTTGAGAGCATTGGAACTCTGAAAGGCTCCTATGTAGTGATGACAGCGGCCGAGCACGAAACTTCACAGTCAGATGCGCCAACAGGCGCAAAAGGAATAGAAAGGAAACCGTTCCTGTTTTGAAGGCTTCTGCCCGCCAGGATACGGCATAGGAAGGGCTTAGGGTAAGGGTTTAGGGCCTTAGATAACAGAAGGAAAAACGTAGATGGTCAAAAAAAAAGCAGAAAAAGGTCCGTCCATGTTTTTAACCGCCAACCCTACCAATTTCGAAGCAGAGAAAGTCCGTAGCGAAACGCGCATACGCTTAAATTTGCACCTGGACGATGGTCCGCTGTTGTCTTTATGACTTTTTAAACATGACCGTAAACCCAGTTAGTACGCACTTCAGGGAGGATAGTTGGACCGTTGAGTAACCGAGCGCTCAATATAAATAAAATATACTCCTCAGCTTTTGGAGTATAATACTTTCTGATCTGTAATATTCTCTATTTATTAATTCACAATCGAGCCAGCATCGTCGTAATGAAATAGCAAGAGTAGCAGAATGTAGCTTGTCCACAATCCAATGCGCCTTCATAAATATTTGAGCGCAAGTGACAAGTGGTATTAGTAACGTATTTTTAGTTTGAATTATGTTTCAAAAGTTATTCGGTAAAAAAGCCTGAAAAAGAAAAATGCACGTGTCTGGATGAGCATGTACGCACGTACGCATGAATCGTCGTTTTGCCACGTGTATCTCACTTATACCGTGTTTCACGTTCTAACAACGGGATTTTTTTGATTCGTCCCCCTTTACATTTTGTGCCAATTATACATGCCAAACGCAACAGATTATTCTTGATGGGACCCAGTTTTTTGTTGCCTTAGAATACCAATTGCTTCGACTTGATCTTTCAGGATTCAATAAGATAGAGTTTGATTTTTATGTAATTACCGCAATACTGACTTACATGGATTGGTCTCACCTTACATAAGAGGCGGTGCAATGATCAGTATCGATTAGTAAAGGGGAGATGGCTATCGAAAGAACATTTCATTGGGCTGAGATCATACGAAATGGTGCACTGAAAGCCATATTCTGTAAGAGTTAACTTATGTATTCCCCGCCAAATAAATTTACGCAAGAATTGAAAACATACATACATAAACTATCTGTTGCTGAAGTATACAAATAGTGTTCGTAAGTACCACTGTTACACAATCAACGACGATACCGGGAATTATATATCGGGACGTAAGTGCGACACTCTTTTTGTTGTTGGTTTTACTTCAGCGTTGCGCTGTAAAAATTGCAGTTCCATAGTTCAATCAATAAACTAAATTATAGATATTGTCGTATTATGGTCACTTGCATTGGGTGTAGGTCAAATCGAGACACGCACGTTCGGAGTTCGCCAAGTTACTCAGATAACTAGATAGCCGATAATCTACTTTTAATTAACAAAAAAAAAACACTTCACGGGACTTTTTAATTGATTCGCTTGCCCACATATTCCGCCAATTTACCCACGTTTTGAGGGCATTGACGCCTTTCTCTTTTTTTGATCTTAGTTGTGGTAGATGCGAAATTGTTCATTGAGCAATCATTTTTTTACATTTGGAGGCTGCAGATTATTCTTGCAAAAAACCACGTACAGAGAGGCGTTAAACTTTAGATCTTTTTGCTTACATGCTGTCTTGTATGACTGCATCTGGAAGACGAATGTGATAGCAAGCAACATAGAGAAAGGAGATGTTTTATGTGATAAGTTATACTTGACAAACTGATACACAGTCAGTGCATTGTTACTGTAGCGTGAAAACCATTTTTACATATAACGCTTAATAGTGTTACGGACGACGTGCTCACCATGCCCACGCGTATAATTTGGGCTTTTCAAAAATTCCCTTTTCACAATGAAAACCAAATTCATTCCTAGCTACTCATATAATCTAACGCATCAGTTACTCACGCGAAAAGGTAACCAGCTAATTGTGTCTGTCATACGTCACAGCATAAAAATTAGTGCTTAGACGAAGTCCTCGAAATGCTACATGACAAAATATCATACTCATATAAAACGTGCTTCCAATCGTACACGAATGAAGATCGTGCTGTACGACGCACGTTCTCTCTCATGTAGAACGTCGTACTGCGTGAAGATTTGTGAACGATTGTACTTGTTTATTTCGATTGCAATTTTACCTAAATTATGTCGAGATTGTTAGAATCTCAATTTGAAATTTGCTATTTCCGTATTCCTGTTGGCAATGTCCGCCCGCTTTTTTGGCAGGGCATCGTCTATGCCATGTTTTCACATAATGAACTAGGAGTACTACTTGGTGTCTTCGGAACTGTTGCTTTCTTGGCTTATTCTACTGTGCTTCGGCATCATATATCTCGATGCACACCCGACATCGAGTGTACTCGTATATTCATCGTATACAAATGAAGTGAAATTATTGTCGTTCTGAGTTCGTTGGATGCATTGTGTGCGGGCAAATTGATGAGTGGGACTCCTTCAGTTCTTCCTTCTGGGCAGCAATCAATGAGCTAGCATCGATGGACAGTGGCAATAAACGCGTGCCTTTGAGTGGCTTCGGTCGAAGCACAACGCCAGCGATCATTCAATATCATTTGGTTGCGTCTGAAGAGACGAAAGAGAGGGGAATAATGGCTATATTGGCGCAGCGTCTGGGCGCCGAAGTCGTCTGAAGCTTTTTACGAAGCAAAGGTACCCCTAGACGAGTTATTTTATCGCTGCACTAGAACTGGTACTCAGATGTGCAAAAACATATGGAGCATGGAAGTAATCAAATCGTTGGAAATATTAAGAATAAATGCCAAATGCTACCTTTACGATTACTCATCTTTTATTGAGTCACATGGCTCCTTAGTGAAAACTCGGTAGCGGTAATGGTGTGACAGATAGAATGATGAAAATGATACTGATTTTATAATTATTCATCGTATCGATGGGCAGAACGGATCTGGGTCAGAAAAATGCAGAATGCCGAAACAGTCCTTTAAATATGCACATCGTTCCATGAAATGTTCCTAGTAAATTTAATGGAGGCTTGACTCTCAGACGACCGCCGTGAAAAGGTACTATTTTAATAATCAATTTAAGCGATAGTGGTACCTTCAGTTTTTCGTATCGGTAGTCTATTCTGACTACCGATATGAAATACGTACAGCAATATACGGCGAAAGATCTATCTTGCTTCGCTTAACCATAGGTAGCAGCACGCACGTTTTCATGATGAAATATGGAGCTAGTTACGCTATAGTATACCTGCTGGTCAGTCTAAACGGCTACCGTAATGATAAACCGTGCTTGAACAACCCTACGAACGTATAAGCGCACGTTACGTGAAGCCGACCCGTCTGAATGACCCGATTTCCTACGACGGCCTGGTAAAGGAAAAGAACAGAACAAGTTCGAGCCTACGTGTTACATCCCTTAATACTGAACGTGATTTTCGTTTCCAATTCTAAAAGGTAGAAACATATCTTTATCTACTAAGTTTGAGTAATGAATTAGGTATCACGCAAAAGATTGTTGTAAAAAAAAAAAAAGAAAAAAACTACTTCCGTTGATTCTCTTTTGATACGTTATTCCCAAAACGTACCTAATCGAAATTCGTTCGGAATCGTATGTACTGATGTCAAGTTTGAATTCTTACAACCAAATATATATAAACATGTAATAATACTTCTTTATTTATCCATTCTTTGAATTACTAATTGAAACAATCACCGTATTGCAAACTCGAAAGAATTACGAAATCACTGTGTTTGCATAACTGATACAACAAACTGGATATTTTCTTCTATAAAAAAAAATAGCAAATTGCCCTGAAAGTGCGGTAGACGGCCATTGTTACCAGTTTGGCCAATCAAAGAAATGGCAAACATTGCATTTTGGGAATATTGGGAAAAAGGTTAGTTCGATCCGGACGGTTTTCTCATCTTGCCCTGTCTTAGTATGTCACAGTAGCTGACAAATTCTCCCGTGATTTGTAGCACAGAGTTTTCTTTACCCATTGTGTGCATCCTTTCAGATTTTCGCATTTGACATGATCCAACCCAACTTTAGGTGCTATTGAGTCACTTCAGCGAGCGTGCGAAGCCTTCATGGACCTGAATTTTCAACATTCGTTCATGACCGAAAATTATATTATAAGCATATTTTTTTATATACTAGAAAAACTCTTTACCAGAATAGGCCAGTACACAAGCAAGGTTTACGCAACAAAGAAGACTTCTCTCACCGCTGGTGCAGCCTCCAAATAAGCCCTGAGCTCAAAAAGGTCTCGTGAAATCTACGGAATCCGCATGAACATGATCAAATACGAGAATTCAGCATTGCAATATGTATCTTTTGTAGTTACAGATTTGCATAAACTGTTGACGTGACATGCTTCTCCGGATTAAATGAAGCCTTTAACCTGCTTCGAGCTATCGTTCGCTATACGTTCCAATATGTACGGTCCATTGACTGTTTGGCACCTAATACGACCCACATACTCTTGCCCTTGGCAAACGTACACTCATAATATTGGGTTTGGTGTTATGTAACTCGTACAAGATTAGTTTGCCAGCCTTCATCAGATGCCACCCCAATCGATCCTTAATTTTTGAGGTGTTCTTTGTTCGATGATAAAGCACAATGTGTTTTTTTTTGATTTTATTTAAATGGTGGTTAAACATCGAAAATGGAAGTATATTATTTATTGACAGACAACTATGATGATCTCTTTTATAGGGATATACATTAGATTACTCGCTATTTATTCTATTATCTATCGCTAATTATCGTTGACAGTTAATTACTAGCATAAATGCGGCCATAGGTTATCTTTCACATGACAAATTTTTGTCAAGCAACGTTCATTTTATCTCGTAACGCACTTAGCTAAGGCTCTTGGAAAATTTATAGGGTGCACAGTAAAAGGAAACCGTGGCTTAGGACAAAATTCCTGAATGTCTTTAGCTATCAAATCAAACATTTCTTTCATCCTAAATTACTGTAGACGCTTATTATTGGCAACACAAACTGGACTGCCTTTAACAATAAATAGAACCAAACACCGGACATGCTGCCTTTAGCGATATCAGCGCCTTAGCGATATTAAAACGCCTCATAGTTAGGGGAACTTATTTCAAGCCATCCATAATTGATTTGGACTGAGTAACCAGATATAATATAGTGAATTGAAACAAGTATCAAATTGTCAACATTTATGATGGAAAAGGCCTTCAATGGATGTTTGCTTCTCTTCAGGCAGCACATGGATCTTTTAATAAAATAAAAATTCCTTCATGAGTTTGTTCCCTACAGACGGCGTATCCCCAGAAAATGTTTACATAGTTTTTAAGAACAAAGCTTCAGCTTTGATCCATATATTACTTACGTTGATTACACAAGATTTCACATTAAATATATAACTTGCTGATAACGGTGAGTTATTTATCTACGAAGTTCATTTGGTAATGTGGCACATTGTTTCTCAGTAGCACTTCCAAGTTTACCGATGTCATTGCTGTTCTGACGTACATTTTGCATCTAAAGTATCCCAATAAGAAGAAGGCTTTTCACGTCAAGTCGAGGCAATAGGTACGGTATTCAATAACATCTGTGGGTCTAACCCATCCGTATATCCATTTACGACAACGATAGGTGCTCCGCCTTAGCGGAAATAAACTTCGCCATCCACAGCAAAGTCCTTCCGAGCGCATGGTAAAAAATTCTTGCAGTACATTCAAGTACTTGACACTAGTCATTGTACTATCAAAACAATGGTCTAATTAATTCTTCATTTCAAATGCTGCGCCACACTGTACCTCCCGGTAAGTTTACATGGTACTCCTGCGTAGCGTGTAGATTTACAATTAGACCCAGTAAGTGCAATTATGTGGGTTAACTGTTTCGCTTAGTTTAAAGGTAGCTCCATGGCGTTGACGTCTTGATTTGAATTTCCGAAAGTGTTATTCGCTCTGTTACCTTAAATCGTTTTTTTTTTTTTTTTTTTTGTAAAATGAATTACTGTTTGTAAAATTATCATATGTAAATGTGACAACAATTCTGAGAGAGAATACCACATCTCATAACAAATTCGAGTACCGTCCGGGTGGATTGTATGGAGAAGTGTATCTTTTTATGTCGCTCAAATCTGTCACCACTAACGTACAATAGCTGAGAATGTGTTATCCGTCGACTATTATCCGATCATGATATGTTTTGTCGGGGTATACGACTAGATAATTCCTGTATATTATTAAGAGTAGTGTTCTAGTTATAAATTAACTAGTGACAGTGACGGAAATCATTTTCATCTGCTTCATATTATAATGCGATTTAATTCTGAGACTAAAGGGTCCCACTTGCTGAACGCTGTTCAAGTAACCAGATGACAAAATTTAACGAAAGGTAGATATGCGAAGGCATTCTGCTTATCTCCGTCCGAAGTCGCTTTCGTGAAGCATCGTGAGCCCGCCATACTATCGAAGTTTGATAGCGCAAGGAGCCGGACGCTTTTCCTATTTAGTTGTAATGGACTCATTTCAATAGGTGGTACTATATGCGTTGAACGCCACCTGTTTTGATGGGTTAGTCGATAACTAAAATAGGTCCCGATTTCTTTTTACGGGACCGTCTGCAGACTTTATGTACATTGAAGTAAGGTGAAGCTCTTTGTTAGACGTCTGGCAAAAAAGCGAATTATGCTCCAACGAAGTTCTTACATTGCTCACAAGTTTATAACCGATGGATGCAATTAAATCTAATAAAAACAATCGAGCGTAATCTTTCGAAATGGCTCTGTTAATTCACAATGAGGTGTTAGTCACGCCCACCATTTACGCGCGATTCGGGACTTGAAATATTATTCCCAGTGGGAAGTTATCGATTCGTAGAAATCTGATCCCGTTACAAAAGGAACCCCCTACAGGCATCTAGCGCACGGCTGGCATTGTTGCCCCACAACACACTAATAATATTATGTTCCTTTTGAAAAATTACATTGGTAGATATATCATGGTAATAGAATAGTTTGCCATTCTCGTGTATGAAAAAGTAGCAATCCACTGCAAATACTACTGAAAAATGCAACGTCTAAATATTGATGCTTCACCCGCATGTTGAACTTCAGTTACACACTTACAGGGTTACCATTCATGTTTAGAATTATCAGCTCTGCGATAAATAGCGTACTTAACTTGCAAACGAACAGGCAAGTCTTGCTATGGCGTCATTATTTAGCAAGTTACGATTGTTCTATACGTTCCCGTGGGCATTCATATAATACAGCATTTTTGATCGATAGACCGACCGACTGAGTCACCTCTCATGTCGTCTGGTCGCCTCGTTGGTTGCCCAGAATGAGTGGTCCCAACGCCCATTAGGATTATAGAGCAGAATTGTCCGACAAGATTATAATAGTACTCTGGGAGTTTGTAGTAGTGCCTCGTTAAAACAGTCTACTGGAACTGTCAGCAATATGTACTCGGACAGTTTCGTCCTAGTGCTTCGTATCGTTATTCTAGATACACGCTGCAGAGATAGGACCTTCGTATACCTTATCGTGAGTCTTATGTATGACAACACTCTATGGATCACTTCGAACTGCCTAAACGGGTTCTAAGCCTGACGTCTATCTTCCATTCGACATATCATTTCTGCACGGACACTTAGCTGATTCTTCAACAAATCGTCCATTTCTCAAATTGATTTTAAGTAAAAAAAGATAGGTAGTCTTTTCAACTTTACTGTAGAGAATACTTAATAGGATTTTTGGGCCGTTATGCAATCCTAAATTCCGTTTCTAATAGTCTGTGGTGGAATAGTGAGCATTAGAGAAAACGGTGCTGGTCAAGCGGCTACGGGCCGGGATTGTAAGACCAATAGCCAAACCCGATCTTCCCCGACGGCTTATTTCCTTTGCAGGTCAAACCAGAATGGCTTCGAGGAGGATTCTGGCCGGCATGGCCCTCTCAAGGGTGGCAGTGACCATAAGCCCCCCAGAAACCAGTGTGAGGCTCCGACGATACTCTAGGGGTACCGGCCCGATAAATCTAATTGGATTGGCCACGTAATTAGCGGTGAAAGATTTCTCTCTCCTCTTTTCACAACGAGATACTCCTAATGAGTCGGCTCGTCTAGTTTTTTACGTCTTTCATTAGAAGTAACACTCTTCTTTTTTATCAGTAAACGTACTATTCTTTATACGTTTGTAATATATACGTTTGGTCAGAGAGGCTTCCCTCTTGATAATGCTAAAAAAAGGCAGTGGTAACAAGTACTTTTCACTCTCTAAACTTCTATCGAAACCATATGACAGTTGGAATCGTGACAGACTAGCGAAAGTTTCTGTAGAGTAATTGTTCCGCCGTAACTAGGCCTGTAAAAACAAGATTTTATGAAGTCTACCTCGAGTTATCCAAATAAACTTACGCTCGATCCAAACCAGTTTAGTATACAATCTGCAAGGGAAAGTTGGAACCTGTTCAAGCGCTTTAAAAGGTGATAAAAGTTTCCGTCACTCTTTGGATGCACCATTTTGTACCCAAGAGTTAAAAGTAGCAAAAAAAAGAAGGTGCCTTCATATTTTTGCCGTGCCTGTGCAACTGTGAAATGCGCTCATATTTTTAATTCGTTGTCAAAATTAGAACGGGCTGGGAAAACTTCAAAAGTACATACCCTAAAGGGAAATCGACCTAATCACACTTACCAATCCTCTCCCTTCCTCTTGTATACAAGATATTTGCTGAAATAAATAATAACATTTATAAAACCAAAGTATGGGACGCTTTGGAGAAAACACCTTTGGTTAGCTTTTAGTTTAACATGATATAATCAGTTAATTTGTGTTAATTGGATCTCCTGCTATCGGCTGGTTCGCCTTCCGTACAGCTCATCCCCCTTCAAAATTCTCCCTGAATTCAGGTACGTAACCAATTTATAACTACCGCAGAAAAAGCTGGGTCGCATTGATGCAAAGACCTCTGATAGGACGATTATGCTATCAGGCAACTAGACTAGCCTCAGGCAAAGAAGCTATCACGGGATTTTACAGTTTATGATTCATTGCCTCTTCGTCTATGCACGCGCCGTAAATACCATGAAGTATATACGACAAGCCATCTTAACAAACTAGCGATTCCTTTCTTTACACTTGTTTTAGAACTTTCAAACACGATACCTCTAAAGCACCTGACATAACATTTCGATCCTATTCTAGGCCCTTAGACAACTAGGAGCGTTTCAAAGTCAGTTTCAGGCTAAAGGCCCAAGATCTTTCTTATAGGCTCAAGTACAAATTAAAATGAGGAATAATATTTGTCGGCAGCTATTTCGGCGACGGTTCCTTTGCTTGATTTATTATGCGGAAGAGTTGTACCGCACCTTAACTCGGGCACTCAAAGGGCAAATTTTAACTCAAATTAGGCTATACATCGGAAAACGTAACAGGATTGCGTGCGATAGAGTGTAGGACACAAAATATGAGATAGACAAGTACAGGCGCGCAGGTGTTCATAGACGTCAAGTGGGCTTTGGTTTGTGTTGTTACTTATGATTTTTAAATGCATACAGATCTCTAGTGTAAAAAATTGCCGTCTCTTTTAAAAGAAAGTAAGTGTAGGCCTATTAGCTGAATCGGATGGTGTGCATTGTACTAGATAGAGACGAAACTGCTATTTCAGTTTATAGTCAGCTTTCTATACGCTGGATTTTTTAATGCTCGATTTTGTTTCCGATACTACCCAGTAACTAGCCTTTCGTATGAGTCGCTTCGTTTGCTTGCTACACCATTGTCTATGAGTACAGCCCAGTTTTCGGTTGATATTCATGGTCTGACTGAGTTTATTATTACCCAGTTCTTCTCTCTCAAACATTCGACCGTGTTGTGAATCTCAAATCGCCTTCTAAACCACGGTAACCCATAAACCAGTCTCGCTGTATATCCATCCCAAATCTTCGTGCTTTGTTCCGTCTGTTACGTAACACATTATTATACGAAACATTAGATTACACATAACGAGTCGTTTCGTGTGCTGGCCTAAAATCGGAATATGAAAAGAACTACGTAGGCATGTGTATGCAATGTGAGGATGGCATATAAAAGCCGCCTATAAGTGATTAGGTATCTGTGAGCCCGGTCCTAAAATAATACCGACGGAATAACTCGAAAAGACGAAGTGTTGAAGCAAATTGTTTATCTTTATTGGGCTATAAACTTTCACCTCTTCCGCTAACATGCCAAGGCTAACATTTTTTTTGGGTACAGTATGTATGTATGTATGTAGATAATCCATAGAATATGAGATGAAATGTTTGTTAAAGCTGCATTTGAACAATGATTCTTCTAGGGTAGAAAAGTGTCCAGGGTTATAGTAAGGACAGCTCGTATTCTGTGTTTCCAGTAATTGTACGTAGGGCATAAAGCATTTTTCGACTCTATATTAAATATTTTTATAGAGCTTAGTAACCAAAGTGATCGTTAAAGGTTTTCTTCATAGAAATGTCCTTCTATCAAGACATGTGTATATATATATATACGGTCACTTGCAAGCATGAAATAACAAAAGCCAAGTATTTATTATTTTAGCTTGCAATCACACGATAACATATATTCTCGGATCTTTACTACCTTATTCAAGTCTATGCAGACTGTCGATGCAATCGATCGTCTGAAGGTGTTATTGTGTACATCAACTCAAATTAAGGTGGCGGACCAATCTCGTATCGGCGTACACAAGGAATCCTCCGGCTAGCTCCTATCTATGAAGGTATAAGAGCAATAACAATACGGCCGGTGTTCTCGTCGCTGTCGAAAATAGGAGTGTATATATTAATTGTACTCAGGATGCTAGACAGGGTCTTCGAAGTTTGTAGAAAGGTAGGTTTTACCTACGATTAGGTTTTACCTAGTAACTCCCGTACGTAATTCATTTAGCATACTCTTGTATACTCGTACGTGTACCTCTACCTTTCAGCCTCATGTTACGTCTTATACACTGTATGTAATGTGTAAAAAGCGTTCATGAACTACAGTAGGTACTGTTTCTACCTGTGTGCCAACTGGGTATAGGCGTCAACCGTAGGTGAAACTCCAGTTCTCATAGAGAACATTGGGATATCCTCGTAAAAAATTACGAGATGCATTCGATAAACACGATCCACAGTGAATGGCATTGATCAACGAACGCTTGTTTACCTCTCGCACTGCAGGCAGACAAAAAGCATGGAAAAATTTTACACAATAGCGTATCTCATTATTTAGTGAAACGTACAGCTTTTACTCCTTCGCAATCTCTATTTACGTTCAACTCGCTTCCTCGGAAAGCTTTTAGGATGCGAAAAGAAACGATGGGTTCTATCTTCAGCTGAGGCCTAGAATATGGTTATTATAGTCTTGGCATGCAGCTATGTTCGATGACAACGACATAAGTCTACCGAGGAACGCTGCCGTTGAGAGAGAATTTGTTCAACAAACCTCAGCGGGTATTCACGAAAGCAAACTTTTTTTTTATTGTATTTAGTGATACGTGATTGTATTGTTAGTTGTAAACATAGCCTGGACAAAGACCGCAATTCATGAGTGGAAAGGGATTTTCCCTTTGACACGCCGGTGTAATTCGGCTGATTTTGTCAAGAAGAAAAAATTGCTGCGAAGGGATCTAAATACTGTTCATATATTTTATAGTGCGTCCCTGAAACTATGGCTTGGTTGAAACTGTGTTATTTCCCCTAACAAACATTTCTGTATCAATGATAAAATCGTTACTGAACTAACAAATATAATAGTCTTAGAAAAGTTTAAAGCCAGAGGAATAATTGCGAGTAATCACTCTGCAGTGTTAGTATTGCTATCTTGTTACTTACCTGGGATTTATTTCTATAGTGGATATGAATATTTAAGTTCGCAGTTCACAATAAAAACTTAGGTAACAGCAATAATTTAGAAATGGCCGTAACGTTTAAGCCATTACTGCGTATAACAACTCAAACTGTCAATAACCTACCAACCATTTTCGAAATAATCATTTGATGATCAATATGTCCAGATACGTAACGAAGAATTTTATATCTTTAGTGGTGGACTACGGTAAAAGTAAAGGTTGACCACTGTTACTCAGTTTAGAGGACAACACTTAGAAGATTTGTGTCAATGAATAATATACAGGCAAAATAGAAAGCCTCCATAAAAGCCATGTGTTTTCTGCTATAGATTTCTGAGCTGGATGTTGCAGTTTCCTGTTCCTGTTTAGCCCAATGTGGTGGAAATGAAAAAAAATAGGTTCTATTGAGCCTGATTGAGGCTGATGCAAACTGTTGTTCTAATTTATCTATGCATGACATGAGATCGCGATACCAAATCACGGAATAAATGTTGGACAAATCAGACATTTGTATTGATATATAGATATCGTTATTGTCTAAGCTCAGTTTTAATTCATCTAATTTCGAGTTTAAGTAATATTACATGTTGAAGAATACGACCCACTCTTTGACAGAGTGGCAGATTGTAAATTATGCGCAAGAAGCCTGTTCTCCACATATCCGATTCCGTGTTTCCTTCTCTAGTTCCCACAACGCAGCGGCGTTCTCCATTTCTTTATTCTCCGGGTTTGTAACTACTTTTTTTTTAGAAAGTGAAGCTTTTCAAAGGTTCTCGCTGTACCAGTAAAAAAACAATATCACCAGCATTGGGTTGGTGAAAATGGCTCGGCGCGTTGTGGGAAGAAACACGTTGTGTCGCCGGCGGTTCTTTACAACATTTCTTACTAGAAATGATGGAATATTATGGATTAAGCAACACGAAAATGCGTTAAAACGAGCAAGTGCGCCATAATAATTATGGTGCACGGACTGCTATAACATGAGATGGTGGCTGGCGCCAATGGTTCGGGGTGTACACGGACGTTCGCTGTGGGAGGTCGCGAAATTTTATTTAGATGTAAATACAGATGTGTTTACGAAAAGGCATACGTCCCCAGCCGTTGAAGCCCCCCCTAATTGTGTCCCCATTCGTTTTTTGGTTAGAGTGAAAAGTTGACATCTAAACTGCTTCGATTGTTTTCTAGAAAAATATAAATACTTTCGTAAGAAACCAACAACCGACGCGTTCACAGAAAAAGCATACATAACGGTTGCGTGTCCAACACAAGCGCGACGGGTATCGATAGTCCGAATAAATTGCATAGACAAACCCGTGACAACAGTGACCATGACGCAACAATGCAATGGGAACAGCTCACCCTTTCCTACTAATATTGTCTCCTGCTTGCTCCTCATTAAGTTCGCCAGCCACTTTTAACTACGTCGATGCTGATGGCATCCTAGAGATGAGGCAGTCCATATAGGAAAGACACTTGCTCTGCTTGACCATCGTTCTGTGCACGCAGATTTCCTTACTCACATAGGTGGTTTAAAGCTTGCGCAGAAAGAAAAACCAGAAAAGAGGGGCTAAGATGGACGGGGAACGAGCCATGGAGAACTTGCTTAATCTAGAACAAGGCGTTAAACTGAGTGCGGGAGACCCCGGAAAAACCTTAATCCTGCTCCGATGCCTCGCCAGCTGTAAAACAGAGAGCATACATAACCACAGTTAATGCTTCCAATTTTTCTGCTGTTCGTCCTGCTCTTCCTGTGCTGTAACCTAGTCAGACGCGCTAAATAAACCGATGCTTCTACGTGCTAAGAGCTAACCTGTTTGTCAACATTCAGGTGTACGACCTATTAACGAGAAAATTAAGAGAGCGTCTCATTTTAATACCTTAGGGATAATGCTAGCGGTTACCGACGATCCCGCCATCATAGCCCGCAATCGAGTTCAGCACGCAGGCTATTTCCGTTCCTAGACACAAAAAAGGTATCAGTCACACGCAGGCAGAATCACGCGGCAGACAGTTTATTTTATCTTATCTTTATGTAGAAAGGATACTTTTTGCTTGTCAGTTTGTTTGACCACCACTATCTTCAAACGCAGCATCGATGGGATAGGGACCGGCGTTGCAGCACATCAGGGTTCGCTGTCAGTAGGAGAGGAAGGAAAAACGAATATAAAGAAACACAGCTTTGATTTGCCTTACCCCTCTAGCGTATCTTCTAAGAAGTATTGGCTATGTACACAGCAACGCAGGTCTCCATAAGGATGGGTGAGCGCATAGTCTAACACGTGGTACTACGACGACGACAAAACCAGGTCAACTACTGTATATATAAATATAGAGCTTTGCAGCGAGCGTGTAGTAGCAGTAGTAGTAGCTGATACATAATATCGAGTGCGTTAGTCTGGATGGGTCAAAATTGAAGCTAACATCATGGATCTCTTTTAGCAAAAGACCCCTGTCGTTGTTCAGTGTTGTTGTCATAGCACAACCGCATAGAAGAGTGCCTGAAGAAAACGAATCGTTGTACGAAAAACTATTACGTATTCGAGCGTCTTTCAACATGCTGTATCTAAATCTGCGCGAACGTCACACATTTAGAATACTTAAATAAATTGTGTTAAATATTTATTAGCGGATAAGAAATTCTTGCTCAAGTGCGACAACTGCTATTCGCTGAGACATAAGCTTGCGACACTTATTTGTAAGTTTTTGCAACTAGTCCTGTATAAAAAGGTCCTAATATGACTGCCATTACTATTAGTGAACTAACAAAGCTTCGTACCGGCAATCGAAAGGCCCTCGTCTATTTTTTAGCACGCTCGACCAATCGACAAACTTCCCTGGTGCTTTGCACAAATCCTTCATTCTAGGATACAATTAACAGCCCACAAACAATTAAGGCAATGTTTTCACTGAGGGAGAGCTGATTCTACTGAAAACATTTACCAACGTGGAAATAAGTTGAGCCAAATGGAAAGAAATACCCGTTTATATGAAATGTATTAAACAAGTTAATTAATTTTGTCGCAATTTCCTCTCTTAATGTTTTATTTGTGAGGTGTAGAACCTAAACCCCGGTCTGTGGTAAATCGAAGTCCCTATCTACGTATGAAAATAAATGAATTTTGGGTAACGAAGCGGGTAACTAAAAGAAATCAATGCAGTAAAGATTAGTTCTACGATTATTTTTGTGCCAGTCTTTTATATAGAGCTCATACCACTTCGCCTAAAGCTCTCTAGAATTATTGTCGAATAATAGCCCTTAGATTCTATAAACTTATAAGTTTGGCAAGTTCATCACCTTTTCACGTCAGGTTTTGACCTGATCTTTTTAGAGGATTTAAAAAACTTTCCTCAGCTTACGTGAGATGCGTAGCTATAGCGGTATAATCCTAGCTGGAAAACATCTCCTTTATTAACTTTGCATACTTCTTTCTATGTTGCTCTAATCTCTACTGCGCTGGTTTTAAATTCATTACTTCTTCACTTTCATGGAGCGTCTTGGTTAGACATCCCGTCACTTCTGGTTCGCTATTCAACTATAGATAAACGCTGTCAGTACCCGATCCTTCAACTGCAGGAGTGAAAGAAGGAAACAACCATCAGAGACTCCTGGTATATCGGATACGTTAGAGTGAATTAGCTCTGTCCAGCTTTCTTCTATGAGTGGAGTAAGAGGAATCTACGTTAAGTATAAGTAAGTTCAAGATAAGCGTAACAACGCAATAAATTGCCGCTAGTTACTGTCTTAATCTAAAACGAGGTACGCAGTCTCAACAACCGATAGCGTGCATCGTATCACACTTCCTACCTGTCGAAGTTAAAGATAGCCCCCGACCGCAGCACTGGAACTAGACCTGGATATGCGGCAAAGTGATCCTACCCCTGTGCAAAATATGTGCTTTTGTAATCTTTTATTTGGAAGTTTGTTTATATATATATATATATATATATATTGCATCTTGTATTGACGTTAAATTTGTTACTGTCATCTTGTTTCTTCGAGTTAACACGAGTCCACGAATAACGTCATCACCACGAGAAAGTATCTGAACAGGATTGTGGCAGTTTTTTAACTTTTCAAATCTACGAAACGCAAAACGAAACTATGTTGTTGTCCTATATACCTTATAGGACATCAAGAAACTAATTTCTGGAGGGTAGTTGTCATTTTTAGGATCTGTTGAACTATGTTTTCTGGAAATGGTGTCAGCTGCGCAGCTAAGCACAAAAGATGAAACAAACAATTTTTTTATTAGCTATTATATCAACTATATTGATACACTTTTTCTTTGTTTTGCCTCTGGTTTGGAATACGCGGGTCTATACGAGCAACTGGAAGATGTTCATTTCACATATGTTGACGTAGCAGAAGATAGATAACAGAAAACTAATTTAACTGCACGTGTCTGTAATGGAAACTGATCCTATAACATTGTGCTACACATATATGGCAATGTATTGTATTACAGTGGTGTACTTTAAAAGTCCACTGGCCCAATTGGAACAATCCTCTGTGCATACATAGACGCAGAATATTGCCCACGGACACTGACAATGCAAGCCCTTGGTGATTAGGGATTCCAATTCTATGAGTCACTCCATATATATACATGTATATATATATATATAAAGATGACGATGTAGGAATCTATAGAATACGAGGAAGGAATAATATATGTAGCTAGAATCTTTTTTGGCTTGTAAACGCGTCAGCATGCACAATTCGAGTAAGCAGTCCGATGACAGTTGAGGCTGTTGTGAAGCTGGTATCATAAAACAGTCTTACATACGCCACATGTTCGAACTGGGGCATCCGCGCGAAATATTGTACGCTCTATCTTCCTCACGATAAGAAAGAAGCTCCACGGTGAGGGATTCGCGCGCAAATAACACGTGCGTTGACATATGCGGAAAGCAACGAAGGGAGAGAAAAAGCCTGTAAGAGAGCATGCACGAGCGATACAGAGGATATGAATTCGTACACAAAAACTTATGGACACGATCTGAGACATTAACTGGTTAAGAGCCCGACAAGGAACGAAAAGATCCCTCTTAGAAGAGGAAAAACACTATCAATATCAGCCGGAGGGACGCATCTGGACGATGGACAGCGAACGCTCGGGGGACATGACTATCCTAGCAGTGCCTAAGAGTCTCAGGATACAAAACCCATGTATTTTAGTCATCAAACGTAGAAATTCATGAAACGATTAAGCGATTGATCAACGTATTAAGCTTTTTTTCCATCGACTATAGTCCTTGTTATATGAACAAATACTTAGTCAGTTCATCTAATTTTACTTTACTATTGGTAGCCAAATAGGTTGACAATACGATATCAACAGGCTGTAACCAATGAAAAGATATGAGAATATTTCACACCAGGTAAATTGTACGTATCAAGTTAAACTTAGAAACTCTAGTTTCAAGGCGTCCCAAAGGTGGTTGAGGGACAGTAACCAACATAATATCTCCATACCTGCAGGACCTACGGAAGTCATCAGGCTTGCGGAAGGTCTATTCTCTGCAATGCTCAAAATTTCTTGCTTCATAATGATGCTGGTCTACAGATAGCAAATATGCTTTAAACCGCCATTCTAATTTTTCACAAAATAAGCAGTCCCGATTCACTCTGTGCTCTAGACACCCTTAAAATCAACAACATTGTATAAATCACCAATTAAATACGCGCAGCATATAACTAACTACATTACTGTATATAAGGTCCATCAGGCAATATTTGGTTGTATTAAACATAGCTAGCCCAAATAGGAAAGGCCGATACGAGACGCTTCGACGCGCCGAAAATCTGAGTCATCTTAAGGACAGAGGCTTTCAAATTCTAAGAAAAATAGAAAGAGGATCTTAAATTACATTACGGGTAACTCACCCTGATTGTTCAAGAATATTTTTACACCTAGACTTGAATCGACCTTTCGAACAACTTTGTTCTGGAGTCCAATTAGAATGACTTGTGCTTCTGTCAGAGCATGAAGTGGCATGAGTGTTACATAAGTTTATTGTGTCTTTATACTACTACTTTCATCATTTTTCAGTCTGTTCTTGCTAGATGTATTATAGATATGAATAGGACCACAAAACGCGGTTGTTTTTTTTTTTTTTTTTTTTTGTTATCAAGATTTCAAGTCTCTAGAGATGAACGGCTATATGTTATCCGACATGAAGCTGTTTACCCAGGACCTGTCCGGTCCCTAATTTCTATGACCGCTTTCAAGTCACAAATTATTTTCGGAGGCACCTGATGTCTAATAACATTCATAGGTAAAACACATTGGAAAAAAATAACTTTAATTATTAGTAGACTATCCGAAGTTTTTTTATGTGTTGTTATATGGGCCTTTGTTATATTTAACTGTATGCAGTACTGTCCCAGTCAAATATGCAAAAGGAGTCCTAGTTTTATATCATTTGAGAGGCAAAAGCTTGTTGAAAGCGTACGTTTGTCATCACGTATTTGCTTGTAGTTCTGCATGAGACATTACATCTACATTTCCGAGTTCCTACTTAATTGTTTCGATCGTATTTCTCTAACTGACGCCCGTAGCTTTAGCAAACAATAGTCTCCTTAGTGAGATTACGCCCTGATAATGATGTTTTGTCCATCTGTTAACTTAACTATGATCGTGATAAATATGAATCAAAGGCCACACATAAACGCTATACATTTACAAAAAAAAATATAGGAGACAATTTTATATGAACGCCCGTTATCAAAAGGGCAGTTTGAAATGTTTATCAGTGACAACTCAATTGTCGCCAGTCATTACTCTGTTGGCTACGTCAACGTTTATTTGTTGATATGAAGTGAGGAAAAAGAGGTACGAATGATATAGTACAGGTGATCGATTTTTCTTCTAGTTAATGCGTCTTCTAGCACAAACTCGCTAGCATCACCTATCCACCCACCCGAGCGTTCATCTTTAAAGAGAGCCATTTAGATTATCCATAAATTATGCTACTCAGAGTCGACACAAGCTTATACACTCGCTTTAATAGAGGTGCCACCTCTTATCTTCATTTGTCTTTTTTGTAAACTGTCTGGCCGTGCTGTCGATTTGATCGCTCAACCAGCTCCTCTGTACAACTTTCTTCGACGTTGGATCAATGGGCGTCTTTGAGGTCAGCGGACGTTGTCTCCGTCGGCGTTCACAACGACGGCACGTTCACAAAAAAGCGCGTATAATCGTCGTTTGTAGACTGGAATGTAAAACGATCTGAATAGAAAGAAAGCTCCTGCGGTGTTTTGAAACGTCGCCGTAATCCGCGTGGGGCCACAGGTGTCTAATGCCATTGGCCTGCTGAGCTTATCCAGCTAGCCTCGGATTACGGAAAGCGCAACGATAACGGCGTAGCGTAATCCGTTTTCGATCCTCGAGTTTCTACTGAAGGCAGACATTTTTGCGCGTACAGCGACGAGTGAGCTTCGGCAAATGTCGAATCTGTACACATACAATACGCATCTACTGCCTTATGAGGAACAGGAATAATGTCACATACGGCGTGGATCACTCGACATTTTGCTTCTTGACTAAAGTGAGATAGCGTGCGCTCTTTCGTACGGACTACACTTTCCGAAGTGTAAAGCTTCGATTACATTTTATTTCAATAAAAAGTATAATTTCATTCAAAGGGACCTTTTTGTTTTGTTGATGAAGGTTCTGTGGGGTGTTGCACATGGCATTCTGCATATTCTCTATCGTCTTCATTCTAAAATACACTTCATAGATTAACAGCTTCTGTAGTCGTATGGCCAAGACGCCAAATTAACAAAAATAGAAGTCCAGGATCGATTTTTGGCAATGGTTTAATAGTTCTGTAGAGGAATTATATTTAACTACAAAATATCAATTATCTTCCTTCAACTGTACAGCTTGACTATGGCAAATATACTAGTGACATTTTATTTCAACCAGTTTCTATTGTGCGCATGCGAACTCCTCATGCCCGTATCGAAGAAGGAAGCACTCGCATATTCAATGAGAGGTCATCTCAGCATAAGCTAGCCATTGGCCAGTTAAACAAAACCGCTTAAAAATTTCGCAAATCATCGAATTTGATGTATGCCTACCGGTAGATACATGCGGGTTCTTTATACGAAAGCTGGCTTTGTTTTCTAATAATGGTGTATGCAACGACGCTCCTACAAGGGACGCGTTTTGTTCTTCGGGAAAGGAAGAAAAGGCATCTACTCGGACGTGTCGTACAAAGTTCAAGCCATTACGTACAATTCAGATGTTCGATTTCTTCTGTTTGCATTCGGTACAAGATGTACTACAGGCATAATCGCTACTCTCTACTGTTCTGCAAAAACAACGACGTTTTTGCGGCGGCAGGTTTTTTTTTTTCAAGTGAACTTTCGTGCTTCTGCGGCTATACATTAACTCGTTACGAGATTACGAATACCAGCGGACTCTAATAGTGGGAATTGTACAAGAAAAACGATCGCATAGAAGAATTGCTGACTAGGTCAGAAGATCGAAGTGTGCAGTTGACAGTATAGGTCAGAGGGTGAAAGATAAAATGCCCATGGCATCCAGGAAGATATCCAGGAAAAGCTGAAAATTGTACCCAACTAGGCGGAAAGCAAAATATTCAAAGCGTGTTACAAAAGAAGCCATTTTATACCGGTTTATTAATGCGTCAACAAGGTACCCGTTGATCCGTCATATCAAAATGAGCGGTTTTAGCTATCGCAGACCAGCCGAAAGACCTCCGCTAATTTCTTCATGTAAATATGCCCGTTTCAAGTGGGTTAAACAATTCTAAAGTTCAAGACGCGTCAAATATCTGCTCTTCAAGTAATAGCATTTTCTGGTTTTTGCACGGTAAGACTCAACGTGTTCAACTGCGTGTCGTCAAACGGTCCCACGAGTCCAGCAAATCAAACACCCGAGCAAAATAACAATGGGCATAATTTTCATCCATAATTTAGGAGCTCTATATTTTTTCGGTGGGTTGGTGGAAAAATAACAATAAGGTGAGACTAGTCAGGGAAGATATTGCCACAGGGATCAGAATGGTTTTCGAATAGAACCTATGTGTTCATGCACAACAGGTTACTTCGTCATACAGACAACTATGTCCTTGAGAAGGTTGCCGCTTGCAAGTTCACCGCACCCGAGTTTTATTGTTAACGTATGGCCTATTTTGACGGATGAGTCAGGGTCGGATAGAGGATCGCGAAAATCACACAGATCAACTGGAACTTGAGCGTGACGAAGATAGTGTAAAAGTATATTTGGAGTATGCAAGATTGAGTTGCAGTACTAATCACAGCCAGAGATAGGGACAGGCACCAAATATGATTAGTAGTAGAAGTAGGTGGCATCTCTTTCACAGTAGCTTGAAAATGCTTTTCTAGTAACTGTCATTAGAAAGCAGACGGAGCCAGCAGCTGTTATAAGAGAAAAAGACACCACGTCTGGATAATCAGTTTGCGTGCAAAGCTATCTTCGATTAGTTTCGATAATATGCAAAATACCTACGTCAACGGCTGCAGGTATATTACGATAATACTAGCCAGGTTTGTATGGTGGTGTCATAAGCTAGGGTACTTACTATTATACAACGAGATGGTATCAAAGATGGATGGATTGTGTATCTTAAATGGAGCCACATCTTCGCAACCGAATTCGAATTGAGAATCTTAATATAACGCGCGAGAAGTCAACAAAACCATGTTTGAAGTTCCAGATTTTCCGTTTTAATCTATGCACTTTTAAAGGTGTATGACGTCAATAACAGGCGAAAAGAATAGATACATTTAAGAATAGATATACTTCTAGTAGCTGCAATTGATGGCAGCCTATCCTCATGCTGGCAACGAAGTTTTTGTAGTACGCTATAATAATAATAATAATGGCGCATACGAGATGAAACACTTATCAGCTTGGAACAATGAAGTTTGCAAACAAAAGCGTAAATGGGCACTGCTTTTGGAGTTGTACGACCACCATAGATCAGAGCGTTGAGTTTTGTTAATTGTAATTTTATCCAAAGTACGCAATGATGGGCGTCTACGCGAATTTCCGTATATTCTTATTCAGGAAACTGTCAGAGGTCTAGGTAAGTTACCAACAAATCGTTTTAGCTATTTAATTTCATTGACAATATATCAGATTTAGTTTAAGGATTTAATTATTGGCCATTTTTATTTGTTTTTATCTAATTAGAATGATTGGTTTAGCAGTGTTATGTAATTTATAGGCAGAATACGCAAATGAAGCCCTTGAATTTGGCAAGGGAAAAGCATGGTTACGTTTTCGAATGAAACCTAGATTCTAGACTACATTTTCCAATGTTTCCTAGGTAACAGTAGCTCTAATTACCGTTAACTCTCTATCTAGACATAGTATTGTTACACTTTACTCGCCTCCAATAGACGATCCACGGTCACGTATCTAAACGTTCGTTACATCGAGTGCCTTCAAATCGATCAGACGTAGGAACGTAATTAGGCATATCCCATATTATGGTATCTTTATGCATAGTTTGCTTATCAGTGCACACGTTATAGGACCTTATACCTAGGGTAAACGATTCTGTTTCTTCTAGTTACGTATGTGGCATAGATAGTCGAATAGTAAATTCTAGTGTTATCGAGCTCCATTTTTATGTTTGTCGTTGAGTATTGGTCACCCTTAGCCTTTCGGGTGTTTGAAATTGAATCCAAAGCAACCGACCAGAATACATTGATTATTTATAGTCCCTAGTCGTTGTAAGCGCTCGTCGTATTGTTAGACGACATATGCGTGAAGATAGGGTAAAACAGCCCTGCTCCAGTAAACGAATTAACTGCTCCAGATTGGCTCATTCGAACCAGCTCCATAAAATCCTCCATGGAGCGTACTGAGCAGAGGAAGAGTTTTCCAGAAGTATAATGGTATGCTATCTGAGTGGAATTTTTTTTTTAAATATATAGTGCCAGTAGGCTAACACACCAGATGCGTACTGGACGACAAAATGGAAATAGGTGACTTTTTAGTTTCATAATTTACATTGTCATAGCTACGTTAAAGGCCAAACAAGTTTGCGGCGGCCACCGGCAGGCGCCTGATCACGAATCAATAACAATGCACCAACTGGCAAGTCCGCGTTCGTGGCTATATTTCAACAAAGCGGTAAAGAAGAAGGGCTGCCATTTTCCAATACGTGGGGCTATGCTTGGGCATTCCGGGCTGCAAGGTCCCCGACCGGTCTTCTCACAACTGCCGAAGCCGGCGGTGTACCCTTTCTACCACATGGCCCACAAGATCTTGCCAAAACTGTTCACTGATTAGTCGAGAGTCCGGAACTGTGTTCGCGGTTACGAAGTCTGCCCAACGACGGGACTGAGCCATGAGAGAAGGTCGAGAGGCTCAAACACTTTCAGACTCGCAGACATGGCCTTCTGCTAACGTGGGTCTGTATCTCATGGGGCCCATGTACGTTTCTAAACGTGCCCCACTGTTCGTTAATATACACTACTGCACTTTTGTTCATCCTTTTTCAGCTCGGGTCGTGCAGGAAATACTGTATACCCTTTAGCACCATTTGCGCCAGTTACTTCGGCCAGAGAATCCTGTAGTGCTAGGCCATTCTACAATAATCATTATATCATATTGCTACAGTTACGACCACAATGCTACGGTTATAGTGTGTATATAGGACCATTTATTATAACCATCTGCGTCTTCGCTGTTTCCATATTTCGGAGGGTAACTTATGATGAACCGAATGTGAGATGAAAAACGTAACGGAATTGCTAGGCTCCGAAAAAATAATCACTCACATTCGCATTGAACTGAAACACTCCGGAACTGCCATAAGAAATCATTTTCATTCGACTTGATGGAGCTAAAAGTTCCGCGTGCCTGATGCCTATAACATTTGCCCCTGGCTAACTTAAATGTGTTAGCCTGCAACGAAGAAGCTCTTAAATTTTACCACTGCTTATCCTTGGGGACTCAAAATTTTACGTGGCTACGGGGTTAACAAACGCTTTTGCTGCTGCGCTGTAGTAATGTAGTTACTGGCTGGTGAGGCTCCCGAAGACAACAATACGATGTTTCCGACTAACAGTATTTGTTTATTTGGAGGCAAGACCCGCCACAAGTTCCTGGGCGACGATTTCCTCTTCATTTGGAGAGGAGCATGGGCGGCACATACATTCAACAGGTGCACGCGTCACGACCTGTGAACCCAGGAATACAAGGTTATTCATGTTTGTTGTGCGGTATCTAATGCTATAAGTGAGTCAGAATCAAGTCTCAACAAAAAAAAAGTATGATAGAAATGGGAAAGTCAGGTATGATTTAGGACAACTGAAGGCAATAGGACGGGACCTTTCCATACTAAAATATCTAGAAAAAATAGGGATTTTGCTTCCTGGTTGTATTATGCGTTGCGTTCAATGGAACTTTCTTTTAAAATGTTATTGGTTAAAAAAGGCTCTTGTGTCCGCAGATAACTCAAACAAATTAAATGAGTATTGTTATTAACACCGGTTGTATCGTGAGCGGAACTGAAGCAGTGGCCTTTGACCGCACGAACTAGAGGCTTATTAAGCATATTGTATGGGGTCGGGTGTATGTATGTGTGTCTCAAACCTGCAAAAGCTCATAGTCTTCGTTATATCGGAAGTTAGTCAACGTGAAGCGAACTATTTAACATAACTCCATGGAAGTTTCTACATTAGAGTCAGTCCACAACAGAAACGGGCGTACAGCTCAAAGGACATATTTTACTCCAAAGCATATCTAGATGAATTTTTGATAAATATGATTGTTACAGATACAGTTATGTTTGCTTTTACCTATCAAAATGTCCGCTGAGCTCCGAAAACTACCTTTCGAGCATTGATACGAACATAGAAAAGGATTGTCTTCTAACGGAAAAACTAGTTAGTTTCGCAGTATGTTAATTACATTACGTTTCAGAAAGAAATCCCTTAGGATTTTAGTTATTTTCTGCCAACTGTCAGTCATATATGATGTCTACATACAACAAAATGAAATGGGGACTTTCGGTTTTCTTTTAAAGTGACTGATGTAAGAGATGCAAATTTCAAATTGATACACTTTTAATATAGGAAAATTTGCTGATTTTTTTCCGCATTAGCTTTCCAGTTCAATCTGTTGTACCTGAATCTTCTACTCCATTTCAAACGGCTGAGAGAAGGGTAAACCTCATATTCTATTAACTACTTAGGACTGCGGTCGTCTCTTTCTTCGTGCCAACTTGAAAATACCTTTATCTATAACGATGTATTTCTAAACATAAAGGCCGTCTATCTGACTCAGTTTCTATTCAAGAAGGTTCACAGTACTATACATATATAGTGCTGTGGACCTTCTTGGCTTGCTACACTAGACTATGTTGAAGACGAAACGTGAGTGATAGACATAATGGGGATCCATGGCCAAATGTGGACCACTGTAGAGTTACCCTTCTGACTCGCAGCAGCAGCGTGTGGAAGTCATTATTATATTAAGCTATTTTAATAGCATCTCCAGTAAAGCGGAGCCATTTTCAACGCACCTGGATAGACTAATTTATGCCTCAAATGCACTGAACGTACTCGTCGTTGCCGCCAACTTTAATGAGATTAAGAGGCAATACAGCAGGACTCGAGACGAAACACTGCCGCTATCGTTAAAAATAGCTATTTGCTCTCCTGCCACACTTTAGTCTTAGCCACTAACAGTTTTGAGGATGATGATGTCGTCCCATCACTGTTACGTTATTCTGACGTGACGGCACAGCATCATGTCCATTACCTCGAAACTTCAGACCCGTTGCTTAAACTGGCTAATCGTTGACTCTGTCTATCACTTTCCGGCTGCGTTTCCGAGCTGCTTGATTGCCGGTAATATGACTTTCAGATAGTGGTTTGCCAACATACAATTGGCAGATGTATGCCAAGTTTGAGCAATCGCACCTAACCGAAATATATAGCTATGTATAATGTACTTAAATTTCTGGCCTGCGTTTAATGATGATGTTTCATTACAAGTATGCAAATTCTAGAGATCGGTTCTAGGGTAATTGCTCGGTGTCGATTGTACCTCACGAATCGGATTGTGGTCAGTGATTTTGCGTCTGTTCCGGTTCACTTCTAGGCCCTATCCTGCACGTAATATCTACGCATCTTCAATAACTAGGCGTTACATGCAGGAGGTCCATGGATGGCTTTCAAATATGTACAAATATTAAAAATATCAAAAATAGGCTGAAGTTTCTGACTGCACGTCCTCTTCTTATGAGACCAATCAAATGAAGATATTAGATCTGAAGTAGGCTGTCGTCAAGATCTTTTATAAAAACACGGTATGGATGAGCATATAAATGAGCAGGATAATGAAGAAGTAGCTAGTCGCAAAGATTTGGAGGCTATATTCGACAGGCAGATAAAGTTCCGAACTGGTTGTGGCTAGAGCTGCCTCCCGCATTTGAGACATTATTGTTATGATGTGTTTAATGCACGATAAGTCTAGATAATAGCCATTATACAATTTAAGTAACTTCCGAACGGACACATCGTAAACGTGCTTCTCGACAATGCAATACCTGCCGAAGTCAAGTCACCCTTCCATGGTGCTTATCTTCGAGTGTTTAATATACTCCTTCGAGATGTCAGCGTTCTACACAATGCGAAAAAACAACCTGAATAGAGGCACTTCAGCTTGGTCATCCAAGGTGGCGACTGCCAGTATCGGAAATCATTTCTTCCGTGTCAGTCACCATTGGTATGGCTCACAGTCACACGCACAAGCTCATCCAATTGTACCACATTACCCCCCGTCTTCTTTTTTTAGCAAAGGGGCTTTTTGTATTGTATTGTATGCGTTCGGCCACGAGTCGGCCACATACGTTAAACTTGCCAAATTTTAACCATTTATGCTCCAGTTGGATCGTTTGTTATTGATTTCCCGTTAATATATTTCCGGTTAATCGATGCGTCTCTGTATATTGTACATGATTCAGCTTTAAACCAGCAGTGTTCTGCGAGGGTTTATACTTGTAGATAGGCCCATCATACCCACCCTGGGATCTGTGGAACCACACTGCAATATTCGATTTGCAAACCCATCCATTCTATTCGTATCCTGAACAAAGACTATTGTCCACTTTAGCTGCTGACAATTAATGTTACGATGTGCTTGACCTGAGGTTACTCTTAACCGGTAATATTAGACGATAAAAACTAATCCTAATTATATTAGAGTTAAGTTGAAATTAAGTTGTGAGTCGGGTTAATCCTTACAAAGGTTCAGCGAGGTAGAACTCAACGGGAGTATCTGATGACCCGCTTTGGAACGCTTTCTGCAGCGGCCAGCTGGTCACGGTTCTGTAGTGATTACTGGGTCGACGTTCAATTATCACTGTTGTTTAATAGACGTCGTTGAATACGTAAGAATAGACCTAAAACAAACGTTATTTACTCATAAATTCCCGTCGGAAACTTCTGTGGAATTCTGTTGAGCGAGTATCAAGTCTTTGATACGTTACCTTTCAGGGCCAATATAATAGTACGTTCATGTTAACGGAACGGAGCAAGAAGTCGTCAAAGGGTACATATCGTATATCTACGCACTGGCGTATTGCTAATGTTCGCTCGTACGTTACAAGTGTATCGCACGAAAAGAATAGTAAGCTTCTAAACTTGTAACAAGTTTAGCCGATATCCAAACATGGGCACTTCTAGCGGCGGAGCTCTACCAGTCGTACCAGAGTCGTTCGTAATTATGGCATTCATAGGTAGATCGAAACCTATCTGGCTATTGTCAAGGGAATCTGCATAAGTATACTCGGTGGTGTTAGGGGCCTCCGTGGCGTCATCACTTCGTTGCATGTGCCTTTCCTAACTCAAGAGACTTTTATCTTGTCGAGCGAGTAACGAATGCTTGATTAAGTAGAGAGAAATATCTTTATGAATCAATCGGACGCGTCCCGGAATATCTTTCTATCTGCGACATTACCTACCAACCATGTATCATTAGACCTACCTTCTTGTATTTAGGTGCTTGGTTAGGACAATAAACCCGCCGGGTTGCTTCCCTTTCGCCAACTTCCTGGCAGCACATACATGATCGCTCCACCTGCCAGTATTTCGAGCCCGACACCTGTACGTTCGGAGCATAAAAAACAAGCAAAAATCGATACGCGCAAAGTTCTGTTTAAAGGTACGAATGAACGTACTTTTTCCTGATTAGGAAATGGTTTGATGGTATATCTACGGTTAAATATATTATCACGGAGAAAGAGAGTGTGTGTTTTTTCCTTAATAATCTAGCAAATATTAAAAACAATTGCGAACTCA
The DNA here is from genome assembly GCF_002532875.2 of Varroa jacobsoni. Classification (NCBI taxonomy): domain Eukaryota; kingdom Metazoa; phylum Arthropoda; class Arachnida; order Mesostigmata; family Varroidae; genus Varroa; species Varroa jacobsoni. The sequence goes on along the minus strand of NW_019213797.1, from coordinate 118,683 downwards.
CCTACAAACCGTAACATTAAGTGTAGTCTACTTAATTCCTTTTAGAAATAATAATTCGATTGCTAACGATACCCTACTGATTTCTTCGTGGAGTAACTCTATCTATGAGAGCCGGCTTCTTTGAAGTATGTGATTCAGTCAAGCAGTCAACATCACCAGTCAGACTGTTAGACAGTTCGCAGCGTGGAGGAAATGGTGTTCTACCTACGCGTCGCAATTCGGTTGATATTCTTTTTTTTTTTCTAGGAATTTGCCGTGGCACAATCGGGCAGCTACGCGTTTCAGAATCGACCATAATGGGGCCTACTTGAAGTGGAAAGCTAGTCGGAATTGGCAACAAGCGTCCAGATGCCCATGCTCCTTTCTCGAACCAACTCACCTTGTGGCAGCCCCTATATCAGCCTAATAATCAGCAAAATGCCCTGACCAAAAATTTCGCAAGATCATAGAAGGCTATTTATTCGAATTCAGTAATTTTCTGCCGTTTAAACGAGTTACCTTCGTTTATTCGACATTGGTTTGATCTGTAATCGTAGGGACTGAACGGTTCCTCTCAAAAATACTTATTATAATAAAATTCAGTGTATACATACATATATATATAGATCATACACAATCAGACTGCCTATATATTTTGCACAGTGCAAATTACTCAGTGACAACATATCCTCTAATATGATAACAGTCGGTCTATCATCTATTGTTGCTAAAATCATTTGAGTAAATTTACCATATTGCCGATTTATCGCCGTTCCTAAAAAAGGACTCATGATTTTAGACCTGAAAGCTCCCTAGCCTTAATACAGTGCCGAAGTAAACACGAAAGCTGGTCGCGAAGTGTTCAACTGTGTCGCAAGCTCATAGAAACCCCTAACGATGAATGCCAGTATTTCTTTCATGCCATGTTTTTTTGATGATTCAAGGTTTGTGATTCATAGAGAATAGTATACGTCGTAATATAATGGCCCAAGTCTTTGTTGCCAGCCATACGTACTGTAAGCGTGTACCCAGAAAAGAATGACGACCATCTCGCATACGGCTATGCGTATAGTTAAACAGAATAAAATACGTCAGAACATTTCTGAGCTCTGGTTCGTATGAATCAGTATGTGAAATACCGGTGCTTAACCTAAAGGCACGGCGTCACGATGCTAGGTCATCCTAGCTTCGGGGCTATCAAAGTTCCAAGCTTTCCAGTACGAAGGCAAGGAATGGTAACTTAGGTTTATTGTCCAAGCATTAGTTCTAGCTGTTATCTTTGTCACAACATTATTTGTGGACGATTGGGAAATATATTATAGCTTGAAGCTAGGAATCGTTAGAGGTTGTTATGACTAGTGCATCTAAATAGCATGGCTTTTAAGTAATCAAATTTAAAGATTTTGCGCCGGTTAAAGCTTTGTAGCGTCTTCCGTCGTACGAACGGTTCCGGCGCCTCCATGCAACGACTCGCGGTAAGTCCTGCGCAATGTTGAGGTCCATTGTTATGAGCGGTATGAAATAATTTACCAACGGAGCGTGTCTGTATTAATATGTATTTACATGTCTCAGTACATTAGCATGCTAATAGTTAACTGGGATGTAGAAAGCTCATTTGTGTCTGGTCTGATTCAACACGTATTATATATGCACAGTACGGCCATACAGCGGCTAAGTCTAAATGGCGACAACGTCTGAGGGTATGATAATTTCCACCACGTGCATGTGAGGAACGGTTAAAGGAAAACTAGCAAGAGAAATAGGATTGGCAGAATAGTAGAATCGTTATTGCCGTCTATCACCGGTATTACGACTATTTTTGGCAAGTTGGTCCGTTACAAGTGCAATCTAGTCCGGACGGGGTTCTCTAATTTTTCGAGCCCAAAGGCTACCGGTCTTGTATGCACGACAGTCTGTTTTCCGCCGTCTGTCGTAGCCCACCGACTATTACTCCACGTTCGTTGCTGTCGCCATCGCTGAAAGACGGCCACGATTAGCGCCAGAGTCGTTTCTCCAATAGCATACTAGGCAAGCTGCCACTTCATCTGTCACGAACGTATGTTAGACAATGTTTTCCCCCAGTCGGTTCTGTGAGGTGGGCAATTGTTTCACCAGCTACCTTGACATCGCTCGCACAATTTTCGGTCCTTCGTCTGCTGTGCCTCGATCTCGAACTTTCATCGATCAAAATAAAGTGCCTTTCGCTTGTTGGCCACGTATCTCCCCAATTATGATTTCATAAGCCTTCAAAAAATGTCACAACTGAGTAAGTCAGTTACTAATTAACTGGAAAACAGTGGTAAGTCAAGCGGTGCTGGTTGTACGGCAAGTCAAAATTCTGTCCGGGCTAATGATCTGTCTTTGAAATGATGGATGCTTCTCCAGTTGTCCGCTTTATGTAAAGCATCTACTACGCCTTTTGTAGCTGAAAAAGAACTCATTCATGGTTGTATGAGTCAACGTATGCCTACGACAGCTGTTGCCGATTTTTGGAACTATTTAAACTCTGCGGCTACCGAAAGCCCACATATTTATGTACGTTTACTTTTATTGTCGCATTGATTAAATAGGTTTCGACATCGTCACGATAATGTTAAACGCTATTATTTTTCGGCATAGACATGAAGCACCGCCATAGTTGTCATGCGCAGCTCGTCTTACCAAGCTGACCATATAGCTTGAGCGCCAGCTGCTTAAAAGGCCTGGCCTTTGGTCTTCACAATGCTTTGGCCTGCCCGCCCGAAGTCGAGTGGAAGAAAGGCCGGCATATGGCCGCTAGTTGAGTACATGCAGTATCAAATGAGGTGGGGCGGTATAAAGCGTGTGCTAGAGTACAACTTCCGATTCCATTGTTGTCTTGGAATTGGGCGGACCGTGGGCTGTCTTGCAATAGTTACATTGCCACGTTGAGCTCAATGACTACCATTATTATTGTCACTGCTGCCCGTCAGGGTATTCTGGTAAGTAGCATTATTTTTGCCCGCAGGTAATTAGATCACATAATGTTATGTCTATTGTCGCTGTTATCCACTGTAGGCGATGTGCATTGTTTTAATCTGATTTTATATGTATCGTTTCGTCTGTGTTGACATCAAACCCTTCAAGTTGCTCTAGCTCGCTGCGACACGAACGACGTCATTGAGGAAATAGCTGAAAACAATTGTAGTCATTTCTCAATTTTCGAACATATAAAAAGGCAACTCTAACTGTACTTCTATTGTTTTCTCTTAGTTTTAAGTTAGAATCCATGAACCCATTTGGCAATGCATGACCAAGAGTCTCTAAACAGTGGGAACATCTTTGTTGTTGATCGTCTGCTAGAGTAGCAAAGAGGACTGCGATCAATAGAGAGACAATTCCACAGCACAACAAAAAGAAACAAAGGCTTCATAATATTAGTCTTACAAGTCCTCTAATATTATGCTACAAACATAAACACAAAGTACGATATTACCATGGTACATTTTGAAAGCACAATTAAGTGAGTATTTTATCCAACTGATAATTGCGTATTATGCATCTTGAATAAGCCGCGTCTCTGTAGATAAATATTCGTTCGTTTTAGATGAAATGCTAAGAGGTCTGCGGACCAAGGATCTTTTATTTGAACATAGTTCAAAAGACGGGGTTACTAAACTTAAATTGATATTATAGAATAAAAGCGTTTGAATGATGACCCTTAATATTGTTGTTGTACAGAGTATGTCAAGGGTTAGTATTCTATTTTAATGGCCACATAGTAGCGAACAAAAAGTGAAATCCTGTGCTCGGTTTTGTTCTCGTGTTAGCCCAGCCCATGGGGCTTAATCGGCACTACCGATGGCAAACTATATCAATCAGATACCCTCCCTGTCCTCCCAGGAACTGCTTGCATAACTCGATTCGCTCAAGATAACCTTGAGTCACGGTCTTACAGAACTCAACATCGACCTTATCGAACATCTTAGCAATACGGTGTTTCAGTCGTGGGCCACTTTCGGTGCCCTTCAACTAGCTCCGCAGCTTGAGAATGCCCCGTAGAGTTCTCATCGAGTCGTTGAGCACGACGTCATTTTGAGCTTGTTGGATCGGTACGCATACTGCTTTGTCACAACGGTGTTGTAACCTAGTCGTCTGATCACACTCTATCTTCGAGTCTGCCGGTCCCTTTGAGTCTCCTAATGAATGGCTTCAGTGTGACCTTCGTCAACGAGAGCTATCGTCCATATTCGAAGTGACGCTTGCGGAGTATCATCGTGATCGACTTCTCATTTTTTTACGAAAAGCAAATACTACTTTGCATTTAAAACCGGGCATTGATGCAAGCTGCAGACAATGCTGTGTTTATCTCGCAGTAATCAGCAGCTGACCTCGTTTGTTCGCAAACACAGACGAGAAAGGTGGACATTTGACGCATTCTATAGCTATTTTATCTTAAGCATATACTGATGCATATACAATGGCATAATAAAAACTCAAAAGCTTTTTGGCTCATCCCTTATATATATGTAATGTTTTGTTTCAGGCCGTCGATTAAGGCTTTGGCGAACGACACACAGTAACTAATTCATAAAGTAAGATTCTGTTAATACATTTTTCCCAAAGATTCGTTTCTAGTTTCTTCCCCTTTTGTAAAATCTCCTTCTGTTTTAGTCAGTGATCATGACTGTCCACTTATTGATACGCAAACATAAGTCACATGCATAAGTCATGCAAACATACTGTCACGTTTTCCACTTATTCCGCATTCTTCATTGTTTGCATTTTACGTCATATTTTGCTTATATTTACGTAGAAATAGAAAATCGTGAATATATATGACTATGATTATTATTTTTACGTTTATTAGTGATTCAAGAATCACTAAGATAAACCCTTTAAGGCCGCTTATTGTGAGGTAGGCTTTTCAGAGGGTTGCAGTGGTCCATGTTTAGTAGCAAAAGGCGTCGCTCCTAACATAATGACGACACTGAAGCTGGCAAAGTGAGGATGAGTAAGAATAGCCTATTTGGCAATATCCTTTGTTTTATAGTTTATATCGTAACCCTCTCTTTCCCCCCATCCAGGCGCCCGTGGCCTGCTAAAGAAAAGCTTCAACTTACCCCTTCTGGCCACCTTGCCACCTTCACCGCGAACAGCAGCGCCATAACAGCCATCTTGCATGGACGGCAACGACATCACATGCTTGTCCTGGACTTTTGCATGCTCAACTATCCACTACAGCCTTCAGCGCTGATGCTGCTCGCTGAAGCCCTTTACTCCTTCAAGCGAGATTACTCGGAACCTTGGAGGGGTACGGGCAACGTCATCTTACCTGACTGTTCCCGTTATGCCAAAGTACAAAGGAGAAACAATGACAGTCTACGAAAACCGGAAAAGCTGAGCTTGTTCTCATCGGCTTGTCGCAATCACTTAGTGCAACCCATGTACACAATTTAAGCGATTCTTCACGATGTTTACACAGATTTTAGAAAAATACCCGATACAACGACGAGCACCTATGCAAATAAGATTTGCTTTTTTCGGATGATTAGAGTGCAAGTAACGACTGTCTGTTTTACTGTTCTTATATATAAAACGTAGTTTTTATCAGTAGATCATTCTCATGTAGCAGCGAATCGATCTTTTTTCATTTCAATCCATTATCATTTGTACGCTGACGCATACTCACTGTAAGCTTGTTTCTTGCCAGCAGATCTGCTTTGCAAATAGGCCCCCTTTTCTAATCGTCATGTATCATTTATCGTCCTTACGCCCTTTCACTCGGCAAACTAATTGAACTAACGAAGAGTAGATGATTGTTGACACAATTTCATAACGTGAGCCTCTCGGGCAACGCTTGCAAAAAGACAAGGGTCTATTGAATATCCAGCTTACAAATAGAGGACAGAGGGTTACAATAGAAGAATACTGACGTGCAATATTTGCAGGGTGGTTTAAAAATCGAACTAAATTTTCACGCGATCAATAAACCAAATTTTTTTCACAACGCCCGCCTAAAGCGTTGACATTAATTGTACCGCGGGAAATCTGACTCTATCAAAAAAGAGGTACTTGACAGGTATCGCTTTTAAAAGTAATATTTCCATTAAGAAAATGACGGCACGACAGGATCTTTTATCAAATTGAAAGTTAGACTATTTAGGTATGAAGGAAAGTATAGGGCCTAAAATCCGTTGTGCATTTTCTGAAAAATAATTATAAATAAAAAAAATTCTGAAAGAAACTGTGCCGGGTAACAACAATGATGTGTTCGTATCACGACAAATGCTCAAAAATGCACACTTCAGACCAGCGAAAATAGGCAATACGTGTTTTCGCAGGTACTTCGAGTACGGCTTTGTTCACTAAGCTCTGTTATCCCTTAAGGACTCACTGCGAGTTTTAAAATACTTTGCATATTATGACTAACGAGATAGTTTACCCTATTTGCTATATTTACTTCAGATCTAATGCAACTTCAGTACGTGGAAGTGCTCTACTACATGCCGGAAGTGATAATGTAACCTGTTCAGTAAATTCAGCGGTACCTCGCATGGATGTGAAGACCCGGTTTCCAACAACAACAAATCAAAAGCTACGATATATTGTGACCACCCTTAATAAATGTTTGCGCTTCCAAGACGTATGCATACGATGCATTTTGAATAACAACAAAAAAACGATCTAAACTTTAAAATAGGTTAAACTTAGTGTAATCAGCAGCTACTTTTTGTCATTATAACTTTGAATTTCCTGCTATGCATACATGTTGAGAACGTATAACTTTGCATAAAAGTAAGGATCGCGTGAGTTGGGGAAGCAAGCACGTATTCTCACACCAATGAGAAAGGGTACACAGTATGAATGAAAATTTACAATGGACTAAATAGAAATTTTTCAATCTGCCGTCTCTGCGCACTCGTAAGAGCGTCTACGTTGCAACATTATGTTATTATCAACAGACCTGTACGTAGCTAGCGCAGGCTCCATGGCAGGCAAATGATGGTACGGGTTTCGGTTGGCAGCCCGGTTCCTTGATAATGTGAATCACCGGCTTGAGTTGGCAGTTCTCCTCGGCGCGAATTTCAGCACCGTTAAGAAACAATGAATGCAATAATACTAAGAATATGAACGGAGATAGCACAGGCGACCGAAGCTTCGGCTGGACCCGGCTTCGGTGTTTGTTAACGTTTATAGTTGTAGCTTTCACTGCATCTATGCGACAGTCGTAGTGGCGTAGGTGGTCGGGCCACATCCTCTCGGAGAGCATGGCAAGCTTGAGTGGCCACAGTTGGCAGCCACACAACTGACTTATAGGCAGTGGCAATTATTCGAGGGCGAGGGAGAGACTCGGTGGGTTGCCCATGGGGACACCCATGATGATGGGGCTTAGGGGGAAACGGCCAAAAAGCGCCTTGCCAGATCGTGTTGCAAATGGCGAATAACGACCGACATTACCGAAGGTATCATGCCGGGTCGGGATTGTTCGCATAAGATCGGGTGCACGGGTTACCGAGTGGTAACGGTGGCGGTGACGGCGATCGCGCACACTTCTTTAGGTTATGACCAGCCACCGAAAAAATGCTGTCAAGAGACAGAAAGTGCGGAAACAAAAAACATGCTACCTAGCGTGGTAACAAAAGGAGACGAACTCACGGCTCGTTTTGCTATTCTCGTTACATCAAGGAGAAATAGGTTGGCGGGAATCTAGTGAATTTCTATGACAAAAGCCCACAACCTTATCAACAAAATAAGGGCTTGGTTTCAGATACGTTTTTCCAAAAATTCCATTGACCTCGTATACCATGCAAATAATTGTTATTTGTAGTAGGTGTGTATTACACAGACGGATCAAAAGATAAGTTTGTTATAGGCCTAAGGAAGTTTTCATATAGGCCGTATAGCATATTCTCCGATTTCAAAATACATATTTACCTTCCCCTTTACTGTATGAGATATGTAAGCAAACATTTTTGTAAAAAATATTTGCTTACATATCATCGGATATATAGGCTCCGGAGTAGCAGACGTCAAGGCATAACCTTTTAGCCACTGTATTTCAACTCTCAATATATAGAAGATATGAAAAGCCATTTAAAAATGTCGATTCGGAACGTTCCACATTTGGCATTACATAAGCTACTTTTGAAATAATATGTTCCCTTTATTAGGTCTATTTTTAGTTACTTGAAGGGAAAAAGAAGCTTTCAGTTTGTAAAAAAATTCAACATTGGCGCACAAAAGAATGAGGAAACATCGTGTGTGTACAGGGTTATGACGAGTCTGATGGAAAGTCGTTTGGAGCTCTTAATAACATTGTGCATCTCCTCAATCGTATGGCGTCTTTTAGAGCCAAGGTTCTTCGTCGTCGTACGCTTTATTAAAAAAAGACATACGCTTCAATGAACCCTGTCTTAGCCTATATTTAATGCATACGAACATGTAAATACATTCACAACTCGCCAGTGCGATATGGACACAATCTATATATGCGAAACCCTCGCAAGTCAGCCCTACTGTTCAATGTAACACTGTGAACTATTTAAAATAATGTACAGTGTAATTCCTTATATTCTAACATGCATGTAAAACATTGAATACAGATAAATAGTGGCACACTCGACAGGTATACGTACGGCGTAATTTGGTCAGGATTTTTAATGGGAAAGCTTATTTCCATTAGCCTAAAGTTAAGCTGTTTCTAAATTGAGGCCCAAACTTTTTCGCATGATGCGCTTTTGGCCTGATCAAGACAGATCCGGTAACTGTTGATTCCACATGTTTTAAAAATTAGATAAGCTGCTCAGAATAAGAGTATAGGGGTTTCCAAGAGTTTTAAGTTCAGCTGTCGATACCGAACATTGGCTTATGAATAAGATTGGTATACGTAAGAGAGTGCTTTAAAAGGCTGTATCTGTAGGGAAATAGTATGACTTAAGAGCTCGCGCACTATGTTTATTTAGTCGTGCTTCACTCGATTACCGGTTTGGAAACTGAAGCAAGTCACCTCGTGCTTATCGTTGTCGTAACCGTCATATTCATTTAGATCAATATATTTCCGATGCTGTATATTATTTTTAAGTTGGTCTAATTTAGGCTAAACAATAAAAATTGCCATTTATAGTGTAGGATATGTATAGATTCTGCTACGTATTTGATATACGTATGTATACATGCATACATATGTTTACTAGATGCTTAACCAATCTGGTTGATACACTGCGGCATATAGTGGGAATGTATTTAAATCAGATGGGGTATGAGGTGAAGCTGTCCGTTGTCATCGACTAGTCAGTCGCACAACTGCGAAACGCCGACTAACCGGAGGAATAAACCGACATAAGGGAAGTCGCATATTCGGCCGTTGTTGACATTGATGGCTCCATAATGTATCTCTCCGATACTCGTAACCCTCCACTTCGTCGTTACTACGACTGTCATTGATACGGTGTGAGCGACTCCTCTCCACGTGTGTGCTGGCGACTAGGTTAGAACAGGTAGACTCTACGTTTCCTCGTGTTGGGGCACTAGGCCGAAGGGACACATGATGGTTTGGGTTCGAATCCGCGCGACGACACACTTTGTTTTGTACTGGTAGCTAACCATATGATGGAATACGTAACGGTGGTATTGGACTCGCATAGGTTAGCGTGTTTCTTATTGTTTCGACGAAACACCACTTGCCTCAAAATTGTGACATTTGGCTCGAAAAGAGGAGGCAAAGAAGACATAAAATACAATTTTATTCATGTATTATATACCAGTGGACTCGATGAAAAATCATGATAGTGACATGTGTGAAAGGTTGATTGAGTTAGCAGTTTGTAAGAACAAACATAGAATACTTAACTTGAACAGTTGTTGGTAATAATATCTATTTAAGCTACTGAAATTCACATATTCGTATATAATACAAGATAGACATTCTAACAAAATATAATTATCTTACCTTGAAAAATATTTCAGTTGTCTTATATCACACCCTTATTATGGGAATACTACGAGGCAATACCTCAGATTAGCTAAAAAAAAAAAGGCAGATCAATTATACAGCAAGCGCTAATAAGGTAGTTACACCTGAAATGATTTTTTTGGCATATTAAGCACTTTTTATCCCAGTTGAAAAGGACATATACTCTGCACAGTTTAAGCTTGTATTTATAAAATCCTGTCATCTAAAATATGTCAAGGCTATATCCAGGGCTGTAATGCTGAGCGCCACTCGAGTGTTAAGACCTACATCCGGAAGTTTTCAAAGGTCTGATTATCCTTCAAAATGCTAAGATACGTGCTCTAGCGTTACGTGGAATACACAGTCATAGTCACCTATGTCCATGCAAATCCGTGTCACAATACGCTCGTAAAAACGAAAAAGACGATTTCTCTCAATAGAATTTGTCTGTTTCTTAGTGTATAATATAATCTCACTTCTGTTTTTTGCCAGCTTTCAATCAAGTGGAAATAATATAACTTTAAATGCTTAGATAAGAGAAAAAATACCCGAAACTGACCAATATATAACAAAAGTTCCAACTGCACTTAAGGAAATATAAAAGAATATTTGAAATCGATCTGAACTCAGCTGCACGCAAATAAGGTGTGTAGTGCTCGTTGCCTCAAGGACTCTATCAGGCAAGCGGAATTGACTGTTCAGTTTTAGGGACCGCCCTAGAATCAGTCGAGAAACGTTGTTTCTGCTAAGCAGGTGATTAAGTTAACTTCTATGGCCTTGTATGTGTTCCCCACCTCGACTTCTCGGCCGCGTCGCGAATACGGTCCTCGAAGTGCTCCAGTCGTCATATTGTAGGACGACTAGGTTTCTATACCATGCTCATGTGGCAATCCCGTTCGAGCGACAACAGCTAAATTAATGCTTGTACAGATATAGGTAATCTAGCTACTTTTGCAGAACGGAAGTCGCCAACCGAGGTCGACCATACAGATGTGTTCATATAGTTGAGTTTCGCTGTTGCTGTAGGCATGCTTTTTCCATTAGGACTAAGCAGCAGCCCGCGCCGGTCTCTCTCAATGACTTCTTTTCACCTGCTGAGAATCTCCAGTTGCTATGCGTTTAGCCAGATAGGCCGAATGCAGGCGCTGCCGCGCCAACCGAATCGTTCTCCACGGCCGTAGACAACGAACGTACCCTTTCCCATGTACACGTCCTGGTGCTTGCTTGCGGTAATTGCAATCAACGAGTTTTTTCTCGCTCCCGCAACCCGATATAACTGTGCAACTATGGGGCAAGCGTTCAGTCGATCACCGGAGAGACGCGGGCGCGGGTGGCAAGATGGCCCGGCGTACTCTCGCATCGCTGCCGACACTCGCTGTCCTGGTATTCACGCTAATGTGCAGGGTACCGTCGTTGACCAGCGTCGTTAAAGCAAATTTTCTGAACGAGCCATTTGCCATGGCGCAGACGTGTCGCTCCGTGCAGACGAAGATCCATATCAGTCGTGAAGAAAACGACGATTTCGGCAACCCCCTTCGGAGCTGCGAGGGAAGCGTTGAAGTTACGAAATGCGAAGGCACCTGCAACTCCCAAGTCCAGCCCAGCCTCTCTGCACCTCACGGCTTTCACAAGGTACGTCCAGTAACAGCCCTCATTACTTCAGTTACCACCAACAATAGGACCGGAAGTGGCGGTTACGTAAATAGACGCGGCCTGTGATCTCGTTATCGAGCTTGTGGTCGAAGAGCTTTGAAGACGCTCGACCAAGTAATTTATCAGTGATCTTTTTCTGGTATCTTTTTAGCGCCCTCATTTTCATTAAAAATCGTATCCAGTCATATCGATACGGCCATATATGTATGACCTCGTTCGTGCACAGCGGTACATAATGATGATGGTCGATATGTGTGAATACATTCGTGCAGTCGCGTATCATTATCGTGGCATCGCTTTCCAGGAATGCAACTGTTGTCGCGAAACCCAGATGGAGCACCGTGACGTTCTCCTAGACCAGTGCTATGACGTTAACGGTGAGCGCATTCTCGGCCCGTTGGGGGCCATGCAGCTGCAACTTAGAGTGCCCATCGGCTGTACCTGCGTACCCTGCACCCTGTAAATCCTCATCCCACTGTCACGTCCCCCCCTTTGCACAGACCCACCCAGCCAGCCGCTCACCACCATCTATCTATGAATGAGAAATAGAACAACAGGACTGGATCTGCAACATCCGCATTGGCCGTCGGCGACAGTAACAGTGGACACGCGAGAGGCAACACACGCTTTCGGCAGAAAGTCGCCGAGCATCGTAGCATAGTGAATATCAGCACCATTGCTACCGCCACTCCCGTTTCGTAAGATACAATACTGAGATTTCACAGGAATACGCTACCGTGATATTTGGGCAGTAAGGATCCACATATACAAGTGGATTGAGAGGTAGGGAATCATGCATGTGAAATAGCTAAGATATGAGACAAATGACAACCGGTAATATAAGGAATAAAGGAAAACCGGTCACATACACGTGTATTTACGTGATTGTTGTTGGCTTTTGACGAAAAATAACTAACAATAACAGAATGATGTAAACAAACTGAATGAAACATGAACAAATAAATATTCTTGAGGGAAAGTGAAGACCTGAGAAAAACACTGAGTACTTTAAACTACGAGAAAAAAAACCCAAATGTGTCCATTCGATGATGAACGTTAAAAACAAATGAAAGTTAAGAGAATTATAAATGTTGTAAGCGGACCACACTTATCAATAGGTATGGTCCGCTTACAACATTTATAATTATCAAAACATCAGAAATGTTACTGAATCAATTTGATGTAACCAGATGCAGGTGTTGTACGAGTATGACAATAATCAATTGAGGAGTTCGATTTTTCGTTGGCACTTCCGTACTTCGATTAATCATTGCAATACGGCGCCGATGCCTTCCCGGCTTCAAGGTCTTCAAAATCTGACCCTAACAATTACGTTCGTTTGTTCCTCGTTGGGCATTCGTTTGATTCCTTTTATACGTGAAGCTTCCGTTTGCAGACAGAGCTAGTAGTCCTTTGTGACCGAGCCCTCCCTTTCGTTCCCTTCTTTTGGCGCCGTCGTCCGCGTGAACCTGGCGCCATTAGCGGAGCTAACGGTTTCAACGAGAAAGGCCTGTCAACTCGTCCGCCCTTGCTGGCAATCCACGCTTCCGCGTTTTTGGCTGCGTTCCCTATGGCCTACAATTGAGCGGAATCGGGCTAAAAGACAGCTCTTGGTCTCGAAGAGTAGTAGCTCAGCCCCTGCACCGATGTGATCGAGCGTGCGCTTCGTCACTACTACGAAAATGCGAAAGACTAGGGCATTTGGCAGTGACCGAAAATGTATGGAGTCACAGGTGGACCTTTTGTGCCTTGAAAGCTACCGAACTAGCAGCAATTTATTACTTTTACTATCAGCTGATTCAATAGAAATATTCAACAACTTCATAATATATTTCCAATAATGTAAAATAACTTATTTTTGTTTACGATGAACCCTAAAAAGGGACAATCAAAGATGTTATATATATGCATCTAATAATTTCGATTAACGTTATAACCAAAACAATGTAAAATGCGCAGAAAAAATTCTTACGGGACAACTTAAAGGTGTTTTTCTGCAAAACTGTATGTCGTTCCGTTTACAATTTTCAAAGTGGTGATGAGATGCAGGTAAGAAAGCTTCCATCAGGAACTCCATCCAAATAGCCCTCGGGAAAGAGAGTATGATGCCGGACGAACGAAGCGCTTCAAGTAAGACTTTTGCCGACGAACAAATTGTTGGACCTAGACGCCCGTTTCACGCTTTTAATTGGCGTTGGCGTCGCTGTCATGATCGTATTCGACCTTTTAAACGATTTGAGATCGAACCATCGTTTGCCGGGTCGTAATTGGGTCTGATTACGGCTCGACCAGCCTGCCTTCTCCACAGTCATTGGTTATTGCGCATCTGGAATGTGATGCGACCGCTAAAGGTTGTAAAGCAACCCAGATCTAATCGGAGTGGAAGATGGACAGCAAATTTTGTTTGTCGTAGCGTAAGGTAAATTTTGCAAAAAAAAAATACGATGATTAGTGTACAAGAATACGCTCATTTGAGTTAGACATTTTTTTTATTAAATGTTAGAGCTTGAAACTGAATCGAGGATATATTACCCGTAAAATAAGTACCTCCATAGAAAATACTGTGTTCGTTTGAGATGAAAGACAAGCAACGGGGGCTATTTAGGTACATCGACTCTTTGACGTTCAATGTCTTTGTGCTGCTGCTGCTATTGCTCTTGTTGGATACAGGAAAGCTGGCATCAACCATTGAGGATTTGTCGCTTTAAAAACGGCAGGGCAGGGTGTAGTCGTTTTGAAGTCGGTGTGCGTCACCCGATTTTCTTTTCTGTAGCGGAGAAGACAGAAGAATATGACAAAAAGATGTAAAAGAACGGATCCATAGAAGAAGTTGAAAATGCAACAAAACTGAAGATTGCTTGTTTCAGGCAACAATAATATCACGAAGGGTAGAATGCCTCGGGCAAAGTACGTTGGCATTGTCTGCTGCTGTTGCTCCTGCTACTGCGACTGTGCAAGGGCAAAATATTCGCCTACGAAAAGAAGAAGAGCAATATTTTCCTTCACGCCGCAGTATCCACTGCTACTGCGATTTTAGCGAGGGTAGGCTATTTGCTATCGGCAAGAAGCCACCCCTTTTTTCTTACAGGAATGAATTAGCGGGCTGTGGTAGGAAGGCATATCTATTCGAATTTGAAACACTTTTCAATTCGACCCCCTTCGCGACTGGCGACTGTCAAAGTAGTCCGTGGCATGACAAGCAAAAATGCTCTGCGACACCTGTTTTACTTTGAATTACGTCCGCCAACGATGGCGTCTGACGGGGGCTGACAACATTATAGATACGTACCTATAATGTTGTCAGCCCCCGATACACAATAAGTGAAGTGAAGTGAGGGAAACGTATCGTAATGAGGCAAGCAAAAAGTAAGTGACAATCTGCGTATCCACTATGATAGGTATTTCTGAACTGTTAATCCGAGAGAATCGAAAGAGTGTTAATTATTAGTTTCCGCGAGGTTTCACAGTCATCGCGAACCCGCAGTTATTATAGCCTGCCTGCGTGCCTGTCTGTCTGAATTTGTGCTACTGCCTGTTAACGACGTTGAAATACCTAACACGCGGTTAAATCGGACAAATTTCTACTGGTTGTACCATATGCCATCATCTACGCGAATACGAAACATTAAATTGGCCGAGGAGTATTGATGGCTTTTCTTTTGTAGAAATAATTTTCCAGCTTGCCCTCTACAAAAGATCAAGAGTTGCACATAAATAGAAATTGTTCTTGTCTGGCTTGTATAATTCACAAGGTCTTATCCCGAGATCGGAGAGCTTAGGTAGACCTTTTAAGGCACAACGATTTCGCCATTTCATAAAATGCGAAGTAGACAACAATGACAATGTTGTCACAACCGATTAGAAGGTAAACAACGACCGTTTCTTACTTTCCAATAAAGCTTTTCGTTTTTTTAAATCAAAATCAATCTTTATACAAAAAAAAATATAATGTAATATGCTTGGATTTTATGTTATCATTGTTTTTACCCTTAGTACGGTTTGTATTCCTTCTAGAATCTTGAAATCGCCGCATTTTGACAAAGAATTTATCCGCATCAACAATTAGAAGCGAGGTAAAATTCTGTGGCCGAGACAAAACGATGGACGGTGCGATTATAGGGGGGAAAAAGGCTTTTCGGCCAGCGGAAAGCGTGAATTTTGTTTAGAAAGAAACTGGAAAAAAACGCACTGTACCTATGCAGCGGTCTAATAATATGTGTATTATAAAGTGTGCTACGTGGATTCACTCACTATCTGCTATCCGGAATGGCAAAGGCCCCTGTCTAAATCCCAATAATAATAATAATAATGTTAGTTTATCGAAGAGATGTTATTTTAAGCTGTAATGTTGTAGAAACTTTTCTAGTCATTAAAGTGATCCGAGCTTGACCTAAAGTTAGCTTTAGAGCAAATGTTTACGGGTGACGCTAGGTCCAGCCGCTAGGACACAGCTTCCAAAGGCTATCTTATCACGAACGATGGACCGACTTTCGAGCTGCAAAGGATTCAAGTACTATAGGATAGTAGTACAAGATTTGAATATGCTTCAGGCCTTAGTGAATGCTTCCGTAATGTGTTGGTAGTATTAAGTAACATCGTGAGCGAGTGCATTATGAATTGAACGTGCGCACGATCAGGCAGACGGTTGAATACAATAGCACGTTATAGACACGTTCACGTAGGCAAAACAGAGAGGCGTACATTTTGTGAGATTTACGTTGCGTAAATTTTAACACTCAAATTGTTGCAATGCAAAAAATTATGAGCACATACTATAAGCATGGCAGTAAAGTTTTGATATATCAATTTGACACGGTCGAAAAGTAAGCCTTAACATCGATGATGGGCAGATAGAAGAAATCATGACGATATCTTATGAAGCACTGCTTGAACCTAATTCGATTTTAGCTGGGGCTCTCTCACATATAGTATGGTAGCATAGCATCTTTTGCATGAATATCTTCTTGATTTCAAACGAACGTTTTAAACTAACATTATACTGTTGAAAATATCCAGCTAGATATACGATTATGTGAAGATCGAACGAAGTTAGCCCTTGCTTACTGAGAAGCTTTCCAACAATTTCCTTTTCTTTTTTCTTACATTTAATGATCTAAATCATATCGGCGCTTTACCAATTTTTCAAAATAATTTTGTTTGAAACATTTTCACTGCTAAGGATGCTGAGCTCCAATCACCGAAAATGTAATTCTGATAAATAGTCAACGAGCGATAATGGTCTGTTATGACTAATATCGATGCTTCCAATCGATGGATTGAATATTATGAGTTGTACATAGAGCGGTACGATGCTGCGTTAAGCCGTGCATGACTCCCACCATGTATACTCTGGGTTTCCAATCTAGCCCATCTCACGTGTTTTTAAGCTTATTAGACGCACATATTACCGTTGCACTATAAAGCAGACAATGGGGGACTCTTCGCTGATAAACACCGTTCAGATCTCCTTCCTACGCCCTTCAAGCGGATATACTAAGACAGTCGATTTCGAAGCTCAGGAATCAACACTTCGTGGCAATTAGTCAAGTGTGCCCGTACCTTCGCTAACTTAAGACCGCCTTGGCGCTGTCATTACCTGCTAGACGACAAACGATTACCAATTATTACTGTCTGTGCACGACCTTAAGCAATAAGCGATGCACGCCGTTAAAGGCTCTTAGCGTTCCGATATGAGTAAGGAAGCGATAATGCCTTTGTTCTGCGTTTTTTTTTCATTTTACATTTTAGCGACCGAATAAATTTCAGCAACATAAGCGTATAACACTGCTGTGTCCAAAAGCGTTGAAACTAATCGATTAAAGGCGTACTCCAATTGTACTTACGACCCCTTGACAATAGATAGCAATCTTATAAATGTACTTCTCGATTGATACTGACGAAAAATAAACGGAACCATATGGCTCGTTCTCCCTCTGCGTAATGTGAAGGTCGATCTGCAGAAACAGCCAAATGAGTATGCTACAATAGAAATCCTCACACAGCATTCTAAATTCTGGACTGATTTCCTTGAAAAAAAACGTATGAACTAATGTGGATAAAACGTGTTTAGTGAAGAATTTTTTTGTGCTAAAAAAAAACGCACAAATCAAGGATAACATTGGTAATAGGCCCTCTGTTCAACTGCAGATTGTATTGCTTTATATTTGACAGATGACGGTAATATGTGAAAATTAATATATGTGTGAAAAGACAAAGGGATCACCTGTTCAAGTCAGTAATCAGCGACACCTTGTGGAACCTTGAGTAGCCCGGTGCTCATGATCAGTCCTAGACCACGACTACACGTAATTCGAAGAGAGGCAGACATTGGCAAGCGGATAGAGAGGGCGAAGTAAAGAGCTTACCTACCCTGAAACGTTTTCCACACCGATCGATTCCGCATTGACCCTTAATATATCCGGCATCACTATCCTAATCGGGCAAAAAGATGGGAAGATCGTCCACGCAAAGACGCACTCCGCCAGCCTTTCCCGTAGCTGCCAAAACGGCGAAGAAGATCGGCCTAATACAACTCCAACTACCGATCATTATTCCGGGGCACTCTTTTTGTAAATCGGTCTTGTGCAACGATACTACTCGATGCCTTTACACACTAGCAGAATACACCTGTCGTATAGGTGTACTAGCGGTTTAGCTTCGTTCACTAGGTTCGGGTACTTAAAGCGAACCCTGTATATCGTCTCTTTCAATTGTTAACAATATTCTTTAGCCGTTATCGACTAAAAAGGACAGACATACATTAAAGCTTTATAAAGGCTTTGGGGATATGTCTACCCGGTCCAGTTACTGCTACCTACCACTATCATGGCTTCCAATTATCGTAAAAAGTGAATTTTCCATTACAAGCCGCGATTCAATGCAAAAACCAATATCTCCACGTGTTTTTTTTCTGATTCATGTTTATTGATCAAACGTCTATCTTATGAATTTTACCGAAGTAATCTAAGTTCAGAATTTTTTTCTAAGGTCTTTTCAACTAACAACTCAGGCTGCTTTCAATAGTAAATCGGTTACCGATTTGTACATTGTTTTATTATTAAGGTCAAACTTAGTTTAGTAAACCACCCAAATTTTTTGATTTCCCATAACTCACAGCAATTTTCTTACTAAAATCCCATTAAGGGTGAGTCGGAACCGCGCTCCCCCTACTCGATTTGAATTCCGTTCTACTTCAGTTATTGAATATCCTTATGTATAACTATCTAATACATCGAAGCTGCTCATGAGACAGGAGGAACGTTTTCTTACAGTGCGTTAAATCATTCGTCTGCACCATAATTTAGGCCATTTTCAGTCAAATAAACTCCGCGTAAACATTTCATAATGACCTAAAACAATAACTAAGCTACTATATTTAATTTATGCCGAACCGTTTTTCAATACTACAACATACTTATTAGGCAAGATCGTCGTCGAGCTCTACTGTATGCACTGGGTGTCCAAATACTATTCATTCTGTAAGTTTCTAAACCAATTAAGTTCAATACGTAGCAAATGAACGAAGTTATTACATAAACACTATATATACATACACTTAGCTAATCCTAGATAAGCTAACGTACTTCAACGTTTCGGGTTACAACCCGAAACGTTGAAGTACGATATCACCTTCGTCATCGAAGAAGATTATGAGCTAAATCGGATGGCACCAGTTTGTTTGATTGATTGAAGAAGATTTGAATGAATTGAAATGAACGAGCGTGCCTTCCTTTACAGACTTTGTATGTGCGTGCGTATTTGCTCTGATTACAGAGCTTAACGAAACGTTACAATATACTTACATGGAACGATAATGCGGCTCATGGTCTGCTTAATTCCATTCATATTCTTTAAGTAACTAACTGGACCGTTTTATGCGTAGGAAAGTATGCGAAGAAGAAAACAAAATATCAATTAGACCTAGGTAGCTAAGGATACAACGATTCTAGAACCTATCTTGTGCGAAGTTCTTTACAGGGACAACATGATATTGTTGCCATCGTCAGTCCTATTTACTTCTAATGAGGGTAAATTGTAATAAAATCTTGTGTATAACTGTCAGCGGTATAGGCTCGATACATGCGTAAAGCCATTTTCGTTAGTTGAGTCGAGTTTCCAGGCAACAATCATTCCCTATCCATCCTGTCAAAGTGGATGTGTATCATGTACGTTAATTATATTATGCTTTTTTTAAAATTTAACTTATATATAACTCAACAATATTCTTTTTAATGAATTGAAGTTGCTTCCGATCGTTCGGCACATGCACCGTTCATTTACCTCGCCTAAACATCGACTTCAAGCTTTGCTACGACAACCGAGTGCTCGTAAGTTATAGAGGAACGAAATTGTCGAAGCGTAGAACTTTCTTTGCTTACTTGGCGAATCTTTATTGTCGAAGCTGTTGAAACGCTCGTCGAATTCTCAAGGGGTGTCCTCTAAAACCTGGCAAGATCGTCTGCCATTGAGAAAAGCATATTAGATGAAGGACAATATCTGTGCGGGCCTTTTTTGTGTGCGGCGGCACTTAGTTATTTAGTGAGGACTTTGGCTATGCGACAGTCGCAGGCTTAACATGTGCCTAGGGAAACAGAAAAAAAATGTAGTACACTGAAAGTGACTGGGTGTCAATAAAAGAAATGGCTGGATCTTTGTGATACAATAAAAAAGTTATGCCATTAAAGCTCCAAAGCAGCTTCAAAATATTCGTGTTTGTATTTCTCTCTATTTCCGAGATAGCAACTAATTTGTGAATAAGTAATTGAATTTCCACAGTATTACGCTTTGCAGATTCTACGAGAATTTCGTTCTCGCTGCTTGATAATATCACTTCAAGACTACTAAACGAATCTGAGCCATATATGGCTGCCTAGCACTAGATCGCACGCGTGGTTCGTATATTGGAAACGTACGGACCATTTTTTTCTAATTAGAAATTGACGGCTTCAAGGGTTTACATAGGCCAAATAAAGCTGTTACTGTGAGCCTTTGCACTTACTACAATCGTTTCACTTTCTGTTGGTCCGGATCTCCATTTAACAGTAGTACGAGTTGGTTGGCAAACTTACTTGATCAAATGGCCGAAACTGGCCTTCGGGTTCTCTGCCTCGCCAGCCGGGCCGGATGCCGACGCCCCAACAGTTACGTAGGTAGCGTCAGGTTGAGTTCCTGCGAGAGTAGATTTTGGGTCATTCGGTTCGGCTGTTGACATTGTTAATAAAACGTCCAAGATTTTCATGACTAATGTTGTGTGCCTTTATAAAAATTATAAGTTATAAAAGTTCGTTCATATTGAAGACGCGTATATCGGTAGAAACACTTACTGTCGCAAGATAAAAACCGCGTACTTTGCGGGGTTCTCTTTTAAACCCTTTAAAGCACATCCGTATTCCTGGTACTAATTTTTTTTAAGACATGCACGTTTAAAAAGTGGCTAGCTTAAAAAAATATGAAGCTGTTATTTTTGTATTTGTATTCTACGTCTAGATACAGTGAATAAAAGAGCGTCTAGAATTAAGCGGTGCACCTCTAAGTACGCACATCTCATAGCGCATGTACCTTTGTAGTAGGGCACGTGCATTTTGCAAACGCTGTTCATGATGGAGTTCCGACTGTCTAGCTACAGTTAATCCACGCAAAAATTTGGGGTTCCTTATTGTATCCGATCGACGAAAGCTGTTACTCATCTGAATCGGTGTCCCGTCCCAAGATTATCAAGACTGAAGATTGTACAGTGGCCGTTTTTCCTCTACGGAGAGCAAGCAATGTACAAAAAGCAGGCATATAGCATCCATAACAAATGGTTAACATCAAACGATCGTGCTGTAGTGCTTTGTTTAGCTCTACTATGACTGGGTGCTTTTTTTTTCTGCACACCTGCAATTTTTTAGCCACTTAACCAATAACAAAAGTCTACTTTGCTCATACTTACGGCTCAACTGTCCTAGCCAACAAGTGCCTTTCTTGTGGTAAAAGTTTATTATTGGGAGGTTGAACTGCTTCTAGCGCAGTACAATTTTCCATATTATCATTTTATTTTATTGTCGAATTGACAAGTTGGCCTGAAAAATTACAGATTTGCGATAGGCTATGGGGCAATGAAAAGCGAACGTTGTCAGACCTGCATTTTTCCCATCAACAACAAATGACAAATTCACATTCCTATTTTGTACTCTCTTCCCAACAATTTCTTATTATAGGATCTGACATAGCCAGCTTTCAAATTATGATGGCAGAACTGAACTATTGATGCTCTTTAGCTATTAATTTCACCTCATCATTGAAACAGGAACGTAGCTTTGGGTGGGAAGCGCGTTCAAAATGTAAATCCCTTGTATGAAACTGAACCACTATATAAACCCGTACAATTGTATTTTCTAGAGCAATACGAATTTCAGCAAAAGTATTTATGACGGCATTTCGAGTCCTTGAAAAAGGAACGTTTGTAAGTGTGTACGAGCGAGGCTTATTTTTAATGCTTACAACATTTTTCGCCAGAAAGCTGATTGTCTTTGGTCCTACTTGCTTCACGAAGGAATAAGAAGGATTCGTTTGGAAGTATGAATGATCTTGCTCTCAATAAAATATATAGATGTATATATATTTTTTTATTGAGATCTTCTATCGATATCAGATATCTGATATTGATGAGATAAGACGTGAATCAATTCCAGTAGCTGAATTTTGGGTAACATATGGCACCACTATTATCTAAAAGTGAGTGTATGACGAAAACTGCTTTGTATAGAAGGAAACTGACCGCATTGATGGAATATTGCTTGAAGCGCATATGCCAGCATACGTACGTAGTATATCAGACGTTCTATTGGACCCATATATATATACATATTAAAATATCTATCAAGCTTCCTACGACGGCCTCACTAATCTAGTTAGAATCGATAAGTCGAATTATCTTCGAAACGTTTTTCTATACAAATCCATCGAGCAATTAATGATCTACGTTATCTTCATGTTCAAGCATTTCTGGGCAAGTTTTATTACCGCAGCGTCTAAAACTCTAATAGGTCACAATACGAAAAAGCTTAAGCTCAACGTTGGACTGAGCGATACATTGTATCGTACAACAAACAGAACTTAATTTTCAAATGCCTTGCAAAAGCTCCAACCCAGAAACTGTTATGAACAATGGAACAAACAGTAATGCAATTCATTAATAACTTTTTTTGAATTTATTGCACAGGGGCGATGATTTCCCCCTGGATTCCCCTACCTTTCCGTGTATGTACGAACTATTGCCACCCATTCGGTAGTGTTGACATCCGGATATGGCTGCCCCGCTTTTTAGTTGGCGTCTGAAAAAAAAAATAAGACATACTCCACGAACGGCAAAGGATGGTTATTCGACTGCGTAGAAGGAAATGCAGGAAACACGAATCAGTTGACACATAAGCTCAGCAGGCTCGACTGTTAGGCCAAGTGCAGATGGGGCGGACTACAGCAGATCTGCCGATTTCTTTGACGGCTGACACACGGAGGAATGGGCCTCGTCTGTTCCTAAAGTATTTTGCTAGCTAATGTTTACTTCCTTTCATTCGAACATTTTAACAGCAGCAATACTTTATACGTGAGGTGATCCGGCTGCCAGATTCTGATTAATGATTTCTAATTGTCGCCATGACCTGCGGATATTACCTGCGGAAATTAGGTTGAACTTCAAACTTTTATTAAATTTTCGATACATGTAGAGTGAGAACGAGAGGGTGATTGGCATGTCGCGATGTCTTAGGGACAAAAACAACGTATCGACGCTCCAAGCACAAAGGTAAATTAGATGCTTGTGCCTGCGCACGCAGGCGAATCTTTTCAGAGACTTCTTGGCACCGACACCTCTGCAAAGGCCTTATCGTCTACCTAATTGTAATCGTTACGTAGAAAGGGAATAGGCGGCTAACGCTTGGGAATTAAATTGGGCCAAGGATTTGTCCTGCCGTAAGTTTAGTTCTTCTTATTAGAAGTAGATTTACAGTGTAAAAGAACGCTGCTTTTCAGTGCAGGCCTGCTGCTTATTTGCAAACCAATTAGTGCCTAAATGAAGAAAGCTTAACGTATATAAGAAAATTTTGCCTGATCCTGATTTTGTTGTTGTCAAATATAATAGTTTTATCAACACTTATGTTGTTTTTAATTCCCGTACGGTTTCCTCAAATTCACGTTTATAATTTTGCCTTGCCGCTTCTTCATTATCATTATTATAGGTCGGCAGACGAGTGGGAGCTCGGTGACGAGAACGACGTTGTAAATTCGTTAGCGTCTCGTCGTCTTATATTGCGTCGGATCGCATCGCCGTCCCGAAGCCGGAGCGGGCACAGCCAAAACAAAGTGAAAAATCAAAACCACATCGCGCAGCCACAGCAACATCACAAACAACAATACAACAATCATCATAACCAGCTGCCTCAACGACAACAACAACAACAACAACTTCAATTAGGCAACAATCGACAGCAGATGGGCGTTACAAGGCAGGCAAATGATCATGATCTGCACCACTATTCCCCTTTAGGCGAAAACAACTCGACGCCTACGACGACGTCGGCGACGACTCCAAGTGCCAACGCGACCCCTGATAACTGCCCTCAGTTAGCTGTCTACCATCAGCGCCACCGGCCCTCACGTCATCACGGCGGCTTGCAACAGCTGCACCTGCACAGCAGCCCGCAAGTCTCCAATCGAATGGAACAAGACGGCCTACCTCCCCGAAAGGTAAGTCCGCCGCTTTCGCACAGACAGAGCGGGTGGAAGGAACGGAAATAAATCGGAAAGCATGAGAGCGAACGCAATGAGCAGATTGACCCAGATTTAAACTGCTTACCTCCTATCAATTGGCGTGTTGTGGCAACACCACTCTCGTCTAATGTCTTTTTATTCGTGATGAAATTATCTATCAAGCTATAGAAAGAGCATGATGTAATCAAACAGTTTAAAGGCGTTCACTTTTCACTATTTCTCTACAGGTTTCTTAAAGATCATACTTTTTTTTAGAGGACGGTGTAGTCCGACAGCAGTATATGTTCCTACCTGTAACTTTTAACCATGAATTTGCTCCATGTGTAACGTTTGAAGTTACACTTAAAACATACGCGACGTGTTATTCGTTTTTTTTGTAGGCTAAACTTGCAATTGGCCATCATCCAATTTCGCACCGTATGACATATAGTAGCACTGAAAGTCTTCCTAAAAACTAGGTTCCTTAGTTCTTCATGAACCCTACCATTTGAGCCAGTTCGATCAGCCGCAAGCACACGGCACAGAATGAAATCGAAACGTAGATTACCAATTTGTTTGTTTTTGGCTGAGGCATATTAGCTTGGGTGGGTCATTATTGTATAGCTGCATATCTGTGACGGAACATTTTTATGTTCGTTCTGTCACTGTCGCTGGCCATTCAGGTGAGGAACAACGGTTCATAAATGAACTTTCTTCGTAGACAGTGTTTCTCCAATGCTGTAAAGCAGTCGGTGCCTGTCTATCATAATGAATACATACCTTCGTCAGCAGCTGGCTTCTACTCGAGTTAGTATATGATTTTTAAACCACATGATTTTTCATCGCTATCTTCTCATATTTCGTTTTATTGAGAATAGCACCAAAAATTGGAACTCAATGTCGCGTAGATATATATAAAGTAAAAGTAAAAAAATATATATAGATAGCCTCTGCAAATGTCTCCTTTGTCGAAGGATTTGTGCGTTGCTTAAACGGTAGAGGAAGATAATAGAAATCCAAAACAAATTATCTCAATAGCCAAGGAAATTTTTTTCTTAGGATTTTCTTCAGACCGAGCTAATACAGTACGTCACATTCTCATAATACTTTCTTAGTGCAATAAGTGTAGCCGATACCATGAAATATATTGCACCTAATGAAATTATATGACAAGAATAAATGTAGTATCAATGAAAAAATCTATAAGTAAATTAGAAAAATATCAAACCACCGCGGTGTTCATGCATTTTTTTAGATATCGTCAAACATTATTTTTAGATCTGTGACAGCGTAGAACTTTATTAATTGGTCATTAATTTACGCTATCTGCGTCCTAAATAGGCCTTCGTTTACGCAAATTCCTTTCCACCAGCCGTCGATAGTGCGGCCGAAATCTCATGCGACACAGCCTAAGCGAGACGCTGGGCTTGGGATTGAGGTAGAAGTTACTACTGACAGGATTTGCTTCGTTACAAGAACGTTCAACTAATATATTGTAAAACAAATTTGTCTATAATATTTGTAATAACTTCGCTAGCTTCACAATCGCTCCCATTATACGACCAGTGAGGCCGCAAAATTAGGTGTGCTATTCCGCATATGACCTTAGCTACACTACCAGAAAAAATGTGCAGCGTCTTTTGCCAAAGGGATGATGCAGGACAATAGGCATAAGGGGAAAAAAAAAACACACAGTTCCTACTACAGGTCCACTGGCAAAAAAATTTCATGAAAAGTTGACGTTTTCTATATTATTTCCCGTTATTATTATTACGCCTCCGTATATTAAAAAAACAGTCATTAAAAAGATGCGATAAACATTTTTTAAACAGGTATCATCGTTTTCCGTGGCAGGACGAATTATGTTCGCTAGGACTAGATCCTATTTTTTTGGTAGCATAATATAACAATTATCTGGGTGTCGTTGTGTGCTGACCATAGGTGTAATATCGGCAACAGGTTCTGTGGATAACAGCTAGTTATTTTCCCTGTCGACTAGGATCGATAGGGCCTGATAGGGGTTGTGTTAGTGTTTTTTTCCCTAGAGCAAGCGATTTCCCCGTTGCTCAAATAGTAACAGTGTACGTGTGTGCGCCATCAAGGTGTGATCTGTGATATAATCACATATCCTAACTTGAATAGAGCATGCTTTCTAGATATTAAAAAAAAAAAAGACAATTAGACTATAACACAAAGTAGGTACTTGCGTCATGTAACAGTATTTCGTAGTTTAGGTGCAGGTACATGAATCAAAAATACGTGGTTTCACGGACTTTAAGTTCATAATATTTCTGGGTTTATATAATATAACAAACCATGACCTTAATTTTCTCACGATGTGTTCAACCAAATCGATACAATCTTAGGCTTTTCTAAACGATAAATACAAAGCAATCGCAATTGGAGGCTGATCAATATCAAAGTCAATAGAAATATCGTTAACATTACGTACAATTGACGGCATAGAGTCAACATTAAATTTTCTATTGATTAAGCATGTTTCTCTCTAAGTAAAATTAGTGTTTTAATTTATTCTGATCTTTAACCTAGCTTTAACGAGATTTAAACCCAGGTTACCTATCTAGGATTTTATATTACCTATAATTTTTTAAACACTTACAAATTTTTAATTGCTATTTTGTGCGTGCACATTTAGATATCAGCACAGAGCTGTCGCCAGCAGATAATTTTTATACAAGTAAATAGACGTCATCCAAGACTAGACATGTAGAAAATCTCATTTCTATACTCTTTTTTGAGCCTTTTGGCCCTATCGGCTTACCTTTTTTTTCTTACATGAAGGACGTTACGCCAAGGGCACAACGAACGTCACACGAATCTTTATTGTGCGACGCTTAAGTTCGTAGGCATAGCGAGACTTGTAATAGTTTTCTTATCGTCTAAATGTGCAATTTTATCGTCGCACCTAAAAATGGACCTATTCATACCTGCAGTACGCCTAAGATGTAATACTGGCCAGGCGATATTAGATAATCTCCGAAACGCGGATGTTGACCTCTATTCAAATAGTTAGTGGCAATTACGTAAGTAATCATAGTAATAGTAGGAATAACAGTAAGTGATTCGAATTGTTGTTTTCTATTTAAACTTTACGTCCTTAATAATAATGAATCTCGGGACCTGTAGCAATACCCATGTCCAGTATATGCCGCACAACGATACTTTTGTTCTTAGTGTCTGGATAAAACTTCCAAGATAAGGTTTGGCTGTACAGTATGTTCACATCGCTAGCAGTTCTATTAAAATTAGGCTCATCATATTTGCAAGCTATCTCCCATAATCTAGCCTAGACCTAGGTCAGACATGCTCAGCCCAAACTCTAATTTAGGATCCAAATTCACTGCAGTCGTTGTACCGCCCCAATTGCAATTATTCTTTTTACTGCTTCGTTTACGGTCTTCTCGTCGCAGTTAGCCGCTGTGGTTCCTTCATGATCCATTCATTTCTATATTTTAATACCTTGTTTGATTACCTTTCAACGATTTTATCATTACTGATTCGATCATCTTACGCTCATTAATCAGTTCTCTGATTTAGATATGACACCATCGTGTTATGGGCATCCTGCGACCCTGTGCCAAGAGCCCAACATTAACTATTGCCCAATCCTTTGTTATTAAGCCGTCGCTACTATTACCATTCGTTCAACGTTTCTTCCTACCGGATTAGGTGGCTAAATAACGTGAATGTATCGATGGTATTTTTCATGAATTGTTTTTATATACTATTTTACAGCCTACGTGGTTTGCTTTATAGCTTTATGTGTATCTGCTGCAGGTACCAATTGAAGTATCAATATTTAATAATACTTAAGATAATCACTGTTTTTCTTAACGTATACTTTCCTACACACTAATGCACGAGCAGGCGTACTTATAATACTCTGTCACGAATAAACCTTCAGAAAAGCTCGCCTTAGAAATCCACCAATAGCCTTGTCCATTCAACATTTTAAGAAGTACAGATAAAAACGTTGACATAGATTTAACGCATCTACTCAGACGCTGTAGTGACTTTCGAGTAATCGTTTTTATCAGTAGTGTAGGCGGAAACCTGCGGAGTTGATTACGAACTATGCGTACGATTATTTCCGATAGCTCCACGTCACCGTCTTTTGGGCTTACGTGGGCTTACAATAGAATGTGGCCACTGGACACAAACTCTTTGCATCAAAGCCCTTTTCTGACCATTCGACTCTTCACACGCTCGTTGGTCTACAGCCTGCTGATTTCTCAAAGAAAAGCAATACTTACTATATTAATGCGTATGATAACGCAGAACAAATATTTTTTATGAATTAGGTAAATATTATTTAGGGTTACTCAAATCAAAGAGCCTGGTCGTCTCTAGAATCGTTACCGCTTATTTGCCCCTTTACCGCTGGCACTCTATAAATAAATAGAAGAAAGTATTCGAATTTACTACGGCATACGTTACGGTACGCTTTAGAATAAAGTTCTAGTACGAGCTGGATGCGGAGGCTAGTTCTGAAAGTTTCACATATCGGGTTCCTTTGCTAACGGATCGTGTCCCAGCGCGTTCACCAACATTTAGCTACATATAATTTCACCTAAGGCACCCAGTCGTCAGAGAATTATTTGAAGTTTTTCATTACTATGTTTTTTTAGATCCATTAGTCCGTAGCTTCGAATCAGGCACCGCACTAGATTTGAAGTCTGACAAAGTCGCAGCGCTTGAAGTGGCCGGTTTCGCTAAACAGAAAAGCCAGCGTCCAAGGAAATTTTCTTCAGTAAAACTTTCTTGCCTTGTTTGTATGACCACCTACATGTATAAAGCATATTCCTGTCGTATCATTTATATAGGGACCAAGAATTTCTTCTGCAATCATAGTGCTCCTGTAGTAAGTAGAACGTCATTTGCAATGGCAGAAAAGACATTTTCCAGATCTGTCTATCGATTAAGGTCTGCTAAAGGTAGAAGCCCGCGATTCATGCAGCAAGAAACAAAGGATGACCTAGAAATTGGAAAGTGCATAGTTGCAGTTTGCCGCCATCTCCGTTTCAAGCTGACCAAGAAAATGATCAGCAAACGTGTTTGCAGAACTTGTAGACAAAGCTTGTAATGAAACGTTTATCTAGTTAAGCCTTCTATATTGGCAGTGTATAGCACAATGATATGAATTATATTATTCCCACCGTGTGCCGCTTCGCTCGATAGACACTGTAGGTATGGCGAACGTAGAGGCCTTTGCAAGTTCAGCTACAGCCGCTTTCTATAAATAGTGGCCTTACGAAGCTATGGACCAAGTGTTGTTTTCTATATCCGTCGTGAAGAGTAGACTGACCAAGAACTGCTCAAAAATAAACCATCCAATTTTACTTAGAAAGGGCACAGGTTAAGGAAGGCCCGCCTAAGAACGTAACCGAATGGGGCTTACGCAGTGGTAAAGTTGAGAGAATGGAAGACCACTGTATAAAAAGGAAGTTCTTTACGTCATAGATTTCTTTCTTCTGTTTCCTCGCTCTTAGGAATCATAGCGTGCAATCATTTCTTTAGCGAAGTAAGCTTGGTAGAAGCATGCGGTGTTTCCAGAAGTGGGAAAGCCTAGTACAGAACCCACTGTCCTCCGCCAACCGTTATGCCGCTGCTATGCATGTCAGCGTGCCAGGACAGCGTTGGTGAACTGAATCGTATCCCCTACTAGGCACCCTCCTTCCGCCGCTTTTGCTTAGTATCGCTGTTCACACTGTGGCGTGACCATCTCAAACTACTTCCGCCAGGGCGCCGCTTCCTCCCGAACAACTTCAGTGAACGGCGGCAAGCAGATTCGTAGCATTCAGGTGTATCCGTCCGCCTCAATGGTGGCCACCGTGTGGAGCTGCGATCGCGGAGGCCTCAGTCTCCATTGCGCTGTGGTAGCGCGGCCCGTTCGGACAGCATACGGAAGCGGTTCGTAGGAACAACCTGACTAGGACACGGGCGAAAAAAAAATATATAGAGGCACTGCCTATTCAAGTCACCTAACCATTCCTAGACACCGCTTATTTTTCTCACGCCGATCGGAACAACCACTGCCATTTCTGCCACTGCATAACTATTGCCGGTCGTCGTAGAGCAATTTACTTCGGCGCCGTCCTTTCCTGGTCTCTATTTTCCGTTCGCATTGCAATGCGAGCCAGCAATTTTAAGATAGACCAAATGTCTGCTGATTCAGGTAGAGCAGCCGACGATGGCGTGCATTTAGAACGTGGTCAACAATGGGTATGCGGAAAGGACATTTATCAACTGTAGGATCGATACTTGGCCTGAACCAGTAGCGTAACTAGGCTAGGTTTAGTTCTACTAATAAGCATAACACAGTAGAAGTATAATAGGGTTTAGATTCTCCAAGATAAGAATTACTAACCTAAGTTTTCTTAATTGATTTCACTATTATCGAGTATCGCCCTACCTAAGAAAATTAAGGACCCGATTCTTTAGCAAAAGCACCGCGTTTGTTGTTTAATACAAAACTGTTTTACTTCTCACTAAATAATTAGGTTATATCAATCTAGTTACCTTTTAGTGTAATACCTTTTGACTGAATTGTTCTTTTACTCAGTTTCATATTGTAAAGAATGACATAATACATAGGGTCTTATGTTCCCCGGAGGTTAGACATGATTCATACGACATTGTTGGTAAGCGATAAAAAATGCGGTATTGTGTTAAGCTACAACGTACGTAATTTTCGTATGGTTTTAATATTACTTGTTCCTTGTACATATTTACTGCTTATTAACTTCGATTTATCATTCGTAGGTTGTTGTGCTCCTTTGTAAGCCTTCCATCGTTTTATCGGGCAGTGAAGGAATTTTTATGTTTAGTTCGGGCTTTGAAAATTTGGGTTTGAGCTGAAAAAAAAAAAGTGTATATCAGCACCTACTGTATTTTGTATCGAGATTTAAATTAGGCGAAGCAACCTCATCATATAACTAGGAGGGTTGTATGGGCGGGCTCAAAAGTAAAAATTGTAAGTTCAAAAGTGAAATCGTAAATTTATAAAATATACTACACGCCAATCAACCGAGCGAAATCGATGAGAACCTCGTTAACTGACCAAGAAAACAAGTAGAGAAAACCAAATTATTGTTGAATGTATGAAACTTCATCGTAAATCAGGAGTCTGAATACGCTGTTGACTGTGTGAAATGTACAAAGGAATTTCGCTGTTTATTGATTGTCTCTACGTCATATAGAAAAGAGAAAGCATCAAATAGCTAAACCTAAGTTCCGAGTTAACCCGGATGCGCATCCCAAAAAGATCATGATTCCGACCTGAATTAGAAGAGTTTAATGCACTGCGAAATGGTTGACAGAAGCAGGACAAAGATTCGTACAAGGCTCAAGTGCATCCAGTAAGGCTATTCGATAAAAAAGATGCGATAGTTAATGCAAAGTCTTCCTACTTCACAGGCTGCACATAGCAAAGATTATGAAACACGCCCTGACAGGGTGGTCCATTTTGCACCTAACACGTTTGTTAGACCTTGCACCTACGGATTATTTTTACAGATCATTGACAACTGAAATTAGTACATGTACATTCGATAAAGTAGAGAGCCTCAAAAGCTGTATTTTTCTGGGAGCGTTTCAACGATAAACCTGAACATTTCTAGCAAAAAGGAATATATCGACAGATGGGAAGGGACCGTGGGAAGCGATGACTCCTACCTCATATATTAATTCGTTGTTATATTTCGAATAAAATTAACTACTTATCTGTAAACGAACACTAATACGCAGACTGGTTGGAATCAATCGGCCGAATTGGCCGTTTTCTTTTACATGGATAGCATCTATCTTTGAATGGAAAGAATAACATGCTAAGCAACCATCAAAGACCAATGGCCACGACCAGCAGTTCGCCGCTTGACTTCCGATCGGCTTTACGACTTACTTTGCCTTCTGTTTCCCTGTCCGCTGTATCCCCTCAAACCAATTATTTCCCAACGACAGGTCCATAGCTCGAGATCAACCGCGTCTCACCCAGCATAGCCAAGGGCAATTTTTTCCATGCCGCGACTCGGTCACCATTGTCGTCGTCGTCGTCGTTACATCGTCAAAATGAAAGGCGCGTCTCTCCACTTTCTCTGTTGTACTCCGCCATTATCACTGACGTAAAAAAAGCATAGAAAAATAATGGAAAAAAATTATTAATTGGAAGTAGGCTACCATCTTTGATACCGTTGTATATAATTCTATTGTATATATAGGACAAGTCTATAAAGCCGTGTGCTAATTTTTATCTATTGGCAACTATAAACAGAACTGTTGATCGTGACTTAGCTTATGCACGCTTTTATACTATCTAAAATGTCTTCACTATATTTTTCCCCAAAACATATATTAGTGAATAGATTCACCAAGAACACAAACATGGCAGTTGCCTGCGCTGACAAAGTTAACGCTAGGCAACGGAAATTAATACAGAATATTTCTGAAAAAATCAAGAAGCTGATTTTATGAGAGGATACAAGGTTTAATGTACGGGGAATCTAACCCAATAGATAGGCGCCCTTAATTTATATATCAATTATGTCCTCTTGCGAGTGACAAATATTACCAGGTCCTTTACAGTCCATAGAGCAGCGATTATTTTGTCACATAGAAGTACCTTGCGTTAGATCCGACTATCTTACTCCAACGAAAAGTATAGTGTAATTCTTTTGGTGTAAAAAGCCTTGCTTGAAGAGCGCCTCGTGGCCTTATTTTGTGTAATCTTGTTTATGATAATAAAGGTGTATATCTTGTTTTTCCGGTTACGGCCGTACAAAAAAAAGGATGCTTCGCATTTTCAGATTATAGAAGTTCCCTTTTTATCTATTTTTAATAAAAGGGACACCTTATTGTTTTTTACTGGGATATACATGCATATCCATATGTAGAAGTTACTAACAGTGGCTTTCTCTTTAAGAACAAGCAAAACATGAGTTCCTGTATTTTGAAAATCAAAACGTTTATTATATTTCGTAAACATGACCGGAAACACTAGGAAAACGCTTGATAAAATACATATATATATATATACCTGATGTCCTTTGTGCGTACAAAGAAGCACCCGTAATACTGAAAACGTACCTTAAGTCGTAGAGATGCATGGCAGGCCCCTTCGCGGGCATGCAAACGTATCCAAAATGCCGTACGGTTCTTTGTGCTGCCAATCTATTTGTGGTTTCGAAGGAGAGGGTTGAGTTGTGTGAAAGAAGTATAGTGACAGTGGTAATACTTGGGCAACGACAACGGCGAGGGTTATACAAGCGATGACAATGAAGGCTACAGCGGAGGTGGTAGCCAAGTGTATTACAGGGGGAGGGGGGGACAAAGGAGGGGATCAGAGGGATTTGCTGGTAATGAGAATGACATTCGATGGACTCATCCTGGTGGTTCGCTAACAGTTGGCAGTTTGCGCCTAGTCCAAACTATGGAGCAGCTCTACGACCCACAGCAGTGTAATCAATGCGGGCGTTAAAATTTCATGATTATCTTGAATTACGATCTCTTCTGAGAATCGCTAGCTGGCTCGAGCGCGTCAAGAAGTCAATCAAGGGTATACGGAGTAGGCTATTGGGGACCGTCTAATACATCCGCACATCTAACTTAGAATAGGACAGTCAGACCTCGCTCTGAAGCTATACGACTTTAGTACCGTATGAAAAGCAGGAAACGTTTAGACCTTCTTAAAGAATATACGTCCTATGTCTCAATCGCTAGCTTATAGTTGGAATTTTTGCCGCTAACTTGACAAATGTCTGTGCAACAGTGAACTTCGTACTCGGCTAGAATTCGAATAGCCTGAAAATAAGCCTTAGGGTCAGCTGATAGAATGAAATGTTTGCTTTACCCAATTTTTAGTCTACGATATTTAGTTAAGACAAACTTAGGTGTCTATCATTAAACAGTGCAGGTTCAATTGTACACCAAGTACACCGCTTTATAATATACAATAAAATAATGTATGCTTTACATGCTCTGGTTAATCTACACAGCACGGAAAGGTTCTGCCATAAAACTACAGGAAAAGTGGAAGAAATTTAGTCTGTTGCTAAAGTTGAATTTGGGAGAATTTATCGACCGAGATGACATGCGTTGAATACGAGATATCATACAATCTTGTGTTCTGTATCTCTTTTGTTGTGTTGCGTTATTATTCAAATTAAGTTCTTAAATTTTAGCGATAACTTAAGAGTTCCCAAAAATCATGTCGACAACAAATTTTAGCTTCCGTTCTAATTTCATATATGCACTATCAGACGTACGCAAATATACGCACCATCAGAGAAATGAAAGCGCCTATTCCATACGGCCACGTTAAAAGTTAATAGGTTCTTGTCTTAAAATTGTTCCAGAAGCGCTCAAAGTGACATCGTGATCGAAATATAGCTTCATATTTCGTTTGAGGTTACATGCCATGTTTAAATATGAGGTGCTAGAAGTTGAGGTAAAGTTACAGGACGCCTTCTATTTATGACTACTGAGTCCTTCGCTATCTAGATCAGCCAACCATTTAATTGATCACGACAGCTGTGAACAACTTCACGTCGAGCTTACTAGACGAATCTCATATCAACGCCGCGGAAACGGGGTTGGTGGCAACAAAATATATAGGGCACGCAATCAATAGCTACTCTGATCCGATATTGCAGAGCACTCCTTAAGTTAAACAAAGAACAGAGACGAGAACATATTTATAATAGATGTAAACGTATTTGGTAAAAGAAGCGTTACAATCTGAATCAAAAACAATATTGCTAAAGATGCAACTTTAACTTCCGACGAGCCTGGATTGTCGACACAACACGATGAAATCATAAAAGCTTTTACTAAAGCATATAAGTTGGTAGTGACACGGGTAAGCAGAGTGAACTTGAGCTCTTCGCCCAGATATACCATCGAAATCTGTCTGTTCAGATACCACAAATCTGCGGTTGGCAAGAAGGTATTAAACACGGGACCTAGGTACCAAACCGAACCGAATAAGCTATTGAAATATACTTACATAGAGAAGCATCGACTATGATGGTCTGTTACTACCGAGGCAAAAAACCTGATAGTAGATCACCTAATCTCTGATCTCGGATAAACATGCAGCGTTTTCCGCGAATTATATAGTCTGTAGATTGTAACAAATCTTGCCCCTTGACTACAGTAATTGGAAGATGAGGTGTAAGGCTTTGTCTCATTCAAAATAAACGATTTATTATATTTGATGGGTCTCTAGTGAAACAATATTGAATTCTCATAAAGGTTTACATTTTATCAAATCAATTAATTTTAAAGTAACATCAAAACAAATAAATTAAGAGACATCCTCTGTGCAAAGTAGGTCTGGTTAGCAAACAGGATTTGTCTACTGTCTTAAATAGCATGGAAGAACGTGAGATTATATCGTCTGTAGTAGTGTGCGCTCGAAGAGCCGATAATTCCGCTCCTAAAAACTATTCGTTTTTTTTTTAAACCTTATATATATTAAACAATAGTCTTTAAAAGGGTTTAGAGATGAACGTTTAGTCTGATGAAGGTCCACTTTGTTTTTTGGCCGAAAGGATGATAGCTAGCCTATTTTTGTTGACCAACAGCGGAACGAAACACAAAACACATATGATGAGAAAAGCGAGTGATGTCTGCCCTACCACGTGTCTTGATTAAAGTCATTTGAACCAGGACACATAAATGAGGCGACTGTTATTAGCTTTTGTTGGACTCTACGGAAGCCTTTTAAGGAAAAGCTGTGAAGTCATAGCCAAGAGTGATTGGCAGAATCGACATAAATCACAATTGGCATTTAGCCAAATTACGCCCCTCAGGAACTTCGAGGCTGTCAGCATTGGACGTAGGCAACGTAAAGGACGATGTCTTAGTTACTATAGGAATTGATCTAACTGCGATCTACATTTTTCATATTTACTCGTATTTCGTACAAATTTTTCGTTTCAACGAGTACAACGATTAGCCATCTTGCTTGATCGAGACAGGTAAACAGTGCACTTAACGGGAACAAACATAACTAGTCTATGTATGATGAGTCTGCACTATCCGCTGCTATTATTGGAGGAATGATACTATACTGTATAGAAGTAAAATATTCCTAAGGGTTTTAGCTTCAACACAAGAGATTCGAACGTGCATATAAAGTTCCTATTGAGATAATTCTATCTGTGAATAGCTTATTGGCGGTATCTAAGTAAAATTGCATCAACATACACTCGTCCTCAAAAGAGGCTTCTATGTACACAACGTTTAAAAAGCTCCGCACTACGAGTCTTCTCATATAATTTGATCGATTCCTAAAGCTGATTTTAAGTCGCTACGTAATTTCAAGAATTCGAGACCATTCCTCCGCATCAGAGACGCATCATCCTTCAAGCACGGCTATTCTTGTTGACTGACAATCCGGCCGAGCCGATGATCCTTCGTCCTGTCAGGTCGTTTGTTTTGACTCGACACTTAATGTAACCTATTGAAAATATACGAACAGACGAATATAACCATGATTCGAACGGGTAAGATTTGTCGGCTGCACGGTAGCCGAATGCCAGTTACGTAACGTTAGTGTGGGTTAGATAGGTCGTACCCAATGCGATGAGCTAAAGTTCCCTAGAGGTAGGTGTTCGTAAGGGAGTTAATAGGCGTTTCGCTTATGGCCGTGGTTGCATTAGCTGCACCACTTTCCCCAATTCCATTCGACTCTCCTCTGTGTCCTCCCTGCCGAACCTTGATCACTCTCTATTCGTGTCGATTCCATTTCCTCTGTAAGTCAGATATATTAGTATTGAGAATTGCTTGTACGACCTACCGATGCGTTCGTGACGGCCACCACTGCGAAATGCTGACGCTCCATGAAACGAAAATAGTTATATATATATATATATATATATAGGAAATAATTAAAATTAGCCATGCAATTCTAATTGGTTCATCGTTATTGCAACGAATGCAACGTTTCTAATGACGAAACATCGAGAAAGCATAAATAATGTATGAAACCACCTACACAACTTGAGTGGCCGCTAAAATATATGGACTGCCACCTCTTCCGATATTAGTAAGAGCAATTTCCTATACCGTTATATGCACTTTCTGCTTCCAAAGAGCGTATACTTTCAATTAAGTATCAACAATTAGCCACAGCAAACCTGTAACGATGGTATGTATATAGTAATGGGTAAGTTACTTGATTTAATCATGTACAGAACTCTATTTCGAGTTTCTCATTAATTAGTTCAAAGAAAAGAAACAAATCGTCATTCGCACGATCGTGGGAAGGGGTTCTACCCTGAGGCTTTAGCGAGACAAGTTCTTTTACTTACCGTAACAGCGCTCATCCGCAACGAATCAAAAGTCAACGCTTCGAATTTTCTCGTACGGGCCGAACCGACCCAGTGTGCGCGCTGAAAAGAACGGGCACAATTAAAACTGGGCATCAAGCCAACTTTTCCTTCTTAGTGGAGCGTTTGTCACAAAGGAAATCGTATGCAGAGGATCCTATCGTTAGCATAGGATTGCTTCGGCGACAGTTTCAACTGTAGTTATCACTAGCAAGTTGTAGGCGCGATGGCTATTTTTTCCTGCGTATTTGAATCACAACACACTTACGGCACAGGGCGTTGCCCCGCTCCATTTGATTCACCAGATTTATGTCGAACGTATCGTGCGGAAGCCAACACTAATCCTGCGCCTTCTGGCCCTCGTCTCAGTTACATAGTAAAAATTTTATGTGTTCGTTTGTGTTTGCGACTACTATACACACAATTGACGATATATCAATCAGACTAGTTCGTCCGACACGTAAGCACTATGATAACAATATCACGATCTTTTGCCTCTCTTTCCAGTTGAAACATACCCAGTGGAGCTGATAGAAACAGAAGGGTGGTTATGGATTAAAAATCGTATAATAATCCTGCGTATAATAAACTAATCTAGCTAACAACTCAGCTAAATTTTTCAGTACTCGTCCTTTGCTTGAACGAAGTGTCTGTTCCAGTTATGTCAAACACAGCTTTGCGTGTTGGCAGTATTGCGAATGAATCGAAATAAAGGTTTATTTCAGCCAAACTATTATATATCGATATAATAATCGGTGAGAAATCAACGGGTATCCCTTGATTATGAAATTTTCATAGAAGCCAAATAAGGATACCGCCGTAGACCGATTCGTTCAAGTATTTGAGCGGTCGAGCAGGCGCCTGTCATTGAGGTTATGGTTATTCTACTGAGCTATGGAACACGGCAAGAACCGGAGATCTGTTAATACGACCTCGTGAAGCGTATTCTTATCGGTCAAATATCTTCCGAAAACATTAACTAACATAAGCTCAAATAGCTTCCATCAATAATTTGATCGCGTGAAGCCATTCCTCCTGTTGTTGGAATTCAACCTTCACTTTCGATATTTTAAGCACATATAAACGCCTTTAACCCGTCGGCGGCCCATTTGTTACAATAATGTTCTTTATAGGCGGCCGAAATGTCCATTTCTCATATCTATAGATGGAACTGGAAGTTCAAATTTTTCAATTTCTTTAAAAATGAATTAGGAAATTTCTTATCAAAGAAAAAAAAGGATTAGCCCTGAGGCAAAACTTACGACACCGGCTAAACGTGTCTGTCCTGTCCAATGGACAAAACTGTGGAATAAAATTGTAGAAAATATAGTCCATAAACTGCCATGTAATATTCAATTTTTGAGGGTAGTAAACTGGTTCAGTTTAGGACACCGCATAGACAAAGCTATTTGCTATAGTTTCCTTTCGGATGTCATCTTAGTACAGAGATGCCTGAAAGGCCAGTATCAACTGATGAAAGTCAAATTAAATTATCACTTGTCTTCAAAGACAGTCTTAACGAGTCCAGACCAACAGGGCCCCAGGCACGAACAATGAGTCCACAAACGAACACCGTAACCTGTGTAGCTCTTCCTTCAGAGAAAAGGTATCGTTCGTTCAGGAATGGGCGACAGATAATAAGCAGATTTTCCGAACGATTAGATCTGGCCTCTCTTTGAAAAGAGCGGATTCAAAGCCGGATCATGACTTCATTTGTGTCGCTCAAAAATTGTACTGTCTTTCTCGCGAAGATGATTTATAAAGATGAAAAACGGTAGAGTTCATTTAGATGCGTGCGACTTCTTAACACTCGAATGACATCGTAAGTACATCTTTATTTATTAATATTCGTTCCAACGGCTTTCAATTACTCCAATGGGATAATCTGCAGATTGGACCCTTAAGCCAAAAGCCATATTGCGCATATGGACGTTCAATTGCTATAACAGTAATGCGGTTGGCTCGTGTAGGCTTTGCGTATTTATATCATACGCTCTGCTACCCATCTCAAGCTATATTTACGTATTGCAGGACGTGGTGCAGCAGTCTTCCACCGAAGAGGAATACAGCGAGGCGCATGGTAATCGGCTGGCCAATGCCTTGTTCCGAACGGCGTCACGCGGCCTGGTTCAACCAGTCTCGACAGCTGTCCCTTCTGCCGGGGTACATATTTCGCGTCATACAGACTCGTCATCCGTTCACCCGCAAAGGATATTCTGCTATCTGGACCAAGTTTGTAGCATTCAGTGACACACCCGTAACAAATCTGGCACTTAGACTTTGCTGTACATGCGCTAAACTCATGACTCAAATCACGACCACCGATTACGCAACATGGTGGTGATGCGATTGCTTAGATAAATTAACTTCAATTGAAGTTAGCTAGGTTCGTGGTCGTAGTCGTTATTATTGTTATTATTCTATGTCTAATGAACTCTATTCAAGGGTAGATTTTTGATAACTTAGTAAATCACACTATAGCACAGCGGTCGTAGTAACCGGAAAATAGCAATCATCTCTTGCTAATGGATTTGCAGGTAAAGAGGTAGCTAATAGGAATAACACAAGGTTTTAATCTACGCAGTTTGGGAAACTGTTCGTTATCTGGTCGTCGAAATAGCTATTCTTGGTATTCAACATGTGTTTCTCACAAAGCCAGTAACAATTACATAATATATATATATATATATATATATATATATATATATATATACAGCTGTTTACGGGGTGTTTGCGTTGGTATAGGTACCTTGAAGGAATTTTAGAAGGTGCTCCGGCCTTGTCCAGCCTTTTGCCCCACTCTGAAGTGCAGATTTACCCTATGTGAAAACACCTCGTAGCAGCTTTTACTCAAGCAGAGATGTTCGATATATCGATGAAATCGCCTGTTCTTTTTCAAGGGTAAATTTTGACCCTTGGATACTTTCTCAAAGCTATTGGATAACGTTGCAAGGGCCATGTCTGAACTAAAGACTAAAGAATGAAAGGGAAAAGGATTTACGGAAACAGGTGCCTGTCTGGCGGCGGTGTCAAAATTCGACCATGTTTATTTTGAGCTGACCTTATAGGGTGCATCGTGGGGATCTTCCTCACAGATTGAAACTGGATAGTCATATTACAAAAGCACACAATTGACTGTCTGTTCTAAGCCTTAATTTTATCAATATTTCGCGCGTCTGGTGAGTCCAAATTAAGTACGATGCACTCGTCATAGATTCAATCTCAATGAAAATCGTTCAGCAGAAAGGACCGCAGCAAATTTCTGTTACAAGGGCTTTGGTATTATTATAGATGAGTGGAACAATACTTTACATTTGCGATTGTGTATATTATATACGGGACAATTTGATAAACAAACGACAAAAAATCTGGGTTAAACTCACCGAAAAAAAAGGAAAGTTTCTATGAAACTGTTTTCAAATACTGTTACGCGGTAAACAGTATTACAGCTTGATATAGTTATAGATACACACAAAAGAGACAGCTGTTTCCTTAGCCTCTTTTATGGAATGGACTGTTTGTGCTTCATAATTTCATGCGAATTTTAGGCGATCTTCTTAGCGTTCGTTTTGTCTATGTTCAAAATCGTGATCATTTACATTGAACATTCGGTATAATAAGATGCTTAGCGGATTAAGTGCCAGTAATGCATTAACCAATTGCTCATAATTGTGATAATGACATTTAAGCGAGAGTGTGCTAAATGATCTCACTAAAGGTCATGGCACCCTTTCAGGCCAAAGAAAGGCCAGCCGTTCACCTGCCCATCATGGTTCAATGTTGCGTGTGGCATCTTACCCGAATCGGTGGTGAAAGGCAAAAGACCGAATAGGTTGGCATTTGCAGCTACTGAACTATCGTACCGCGCCAGGATAGGACGAGATTGCATGAAAGCTCAGAGCCAACATGCCAGACGATCTCAATACTAACGAGAGGAGGTTGACTGAAGGCTATCTTAGGCATGCTCACATGTTAAGAAAAGGATTGGCCTGCGCGTTTATTTAGCGCAATACGTGTTTGTTTTGCTTTGAGCACTGGTTAGTGCCATCATGGGACAAATCGCTCAGTACCTGTCGATAATTCGCGCCGTTGGTGAACTTTCCGGGCACGCTGAAACCACCAGGGCCTTCCACAAGTTAGACAGCCCTAGATTGATACATTAGTGAACGGCGTGAATGCGCCGCACTTCCATTGCTTTCTGCAGGTTCACGTTTGCTATGGTTAGTATCGCTTTCTATCGGTTCAGTGCGAAATTCTAACTGAATATAAGGTAAGAAATGTTTTTGTTTGTTTTTATCACCAGGACACATTTAACTGAGCTACTTCCACGCAAGGGACCTAAAGAATTTTGAGTTTTGTTAGAACCTGTAAAATAAATACTCATCGCGACGCGTCTTGTTTTTTGGTTGCGTGACGCTGACACCCCTGAGGGTGTCACTTCTTTCACTTTTAAGTCGTACGTGCGTTTAGACGGCGTATTACATAGGGATGGCACCTTCTGGGAAGTCAGTATCACTCGACCAAAACACAAGACGTATTGCGTCGTCATCTGTTCTTATATACTGATTTATTACTGATTCTAATCAATGATTGGAATTCCCGCTTCGAACCGTCAGGAACCAATACCATCGTTGAGCATTGCTTGGGACGGCTGGCTCTCGACCCGAAACGAAGTATGTTTCCAAACCTTGATCACCAAATGTTTTCTAGTTAAGTAGACAAATGCATCGCCACTTCACCATCGCGGGGCCTCTCTAGACCTACTACTTATACCAGTTTTACCAACTAGTTTTACTCATTCGATAACAAACGATTATATTGTTTAACCTTTTAGCGGGATAATTCCGATTGCAGCAAGGCTATCAGTGATGGACATCACACAGATGACTCCGAGTCACTCCGGCTGGAGTAGTAGCTACAACTACTGCTGTTGCTTTTGCTCCTGACTGCAATTGCTACAGAAGATGGCTTCCTTTCAGAACTCCTCATAGCTCCTTACGATCCTAGCTTACAACTCCCTTTTGGCCTTCGTCCGTCGCTTAGCTTGTAAGCCGAAAAGGTAAGGCGATGTCGTAGCCAGGGCTCAGGAGCCGAGAGATGCGTGAGGAATAGAATTTGTACCTCGTTCATTTGGCGCATGCGCGGCATTGGCCTAGCACGGAAGACGGCAGCCCTCACCGGTCGGTGTGAGGCACGTTCATTACCAACTGCGGCAGCGGCAGCTACGGGCCATCGTGAGCCACCAGGCCACCTTTCCTCCTACACTACGAGCGTCGGCATTTCGGTTGCCAGCTAGCTAGCCGCCCAACCAGCGTCCAACTGGAGCAAAACAGCGTGAAGCAGCCAATCGAGTAAACTGAGTGAGCTTGGGGTTAGTGGCTGATCCAGTCAAGCCGATTCCATCACTCCTAGTGTCTGCTAGTTTTGCTACAGGCCACTGCTCGCTTTTCGCTAGCTTTTACTGACACTGCAGGCGAATTCTAAAGTTACCTTTCTGTTTCGTTTTGTCCTGTTACGAAACAAGGTAGCTG
This sequence comes from Varroa jacobsoni, assembly GCF_002532875.2. Lineage (NCBI taxonomy): Eukaryota > Metazoa > Arthropoda > Arachnida > Mesostigmata > Varroidae > Varroa > Varroa jacobsoni. The sequence continues at coordinate 75,529 of NW_019213797.1, read as the reverse complement.
TCAGGAGGGAGACAGAGTTATGGTAATATTTGGGTGAGGCTTGCCTACAACAGGGAATATCTATCCTGTCGTGCTATGCGTACCATCGCACCATTCTGTTACATTGTACAGCTGTGTTTCTAGGAGCATCGTCGTACTTCGAACATCGTGTAGTGCGGTATACGCGTAAAACGCGCGGCCAAATTAGAGTGGTAACCTCTTTTTTTGGAAATCGTGTGTCTTGCAAACTGCTCTGTGTGGGCTTGAGGACCAATAGTAGTAAGTCTATATGAGTGCGTGACGGAAGGACATGATTGTTTATTGATCAACGATAGTGATTTGGTCAAAACTTAGCGGGATTAGAGCTACACTTCTACCTGGAGATCCGCGCTTATCAGTATTAAGACGACTGGCCTACATTGCACGCTGTACAAGTATATTTTTCTCTGGTACAAATCATTCAATTGACTCCGCTTGATATGAGCTGATCTCCCGGTCAAAATTAGCCGCTCCAAAAAACAAATTACATAAGATAGAAAAAAAAATATCTGCAATAGCACCTTACGAACGTCACCGACATCAACATATTGTAAGTATGATCACCTTACAATGACATTAGCATTCCCCTAGTTAGATGAAGCTTTTGGTATAAGGTATTTGATAATTTTCTTCGTTTTTGCTAAAATCAGTATGAATTAGATATGGCTAACAATTGAACTCGGTCGAGGTAAAGCACAGATAGCGAGCAGAATGATGTTGCTAGTTGGATGTTTTATTATCACAAGTAGATTAATCATTTTCGAACTAAATTTAGTCGTTTACGAATCAGAGTTAGCGGTACGATGGAGGATGACCTTAAGGGTGTGTTTAAATTTCGCGCCAGAATGTTATGATTGTTCAAAAGAAAATGAGTGTGATAAGGTCCAATGGACCCATTTTTTTAGAGCCTTTTAAACGTGGTTAAGTTGCTAGTTCGTCGAAATCAAATATATTTGAAGCATATCAGCTAAAGATTACCTATGCGGCCGATACAAACATATATCTACGATATATAATCCAAACTGAAGGACTAAGCTATGTAGATTCTCTCGACAAAATATCACAACGATGCTTTCTACACAAATGCACGTTATAGGACAGAAACGGCCTGATTTGCTCTATTTATTAGAGTGGCAAAAGTTATTTTGTACGGTCTATGAGACATAACTAGCAGGCTATAAACCGTCTGTTGTATGTAATGTTTCTACGGACATGCCGGTGGGTTAATATGATCGGCGCAGACGGATGGAGTAGGGCTTGTCTGCCTGGCCACTTTCACTTGGTCCTCTGCGATTAGTGCACTAAAATGTTTAATTTAAAGCATATTAACGCTGGCACTCCCACTTCAGGACGCCAGATTGATTTCGCGTAACCCTTCGCGCGTTTCTATCCCAACTGTGAAGTACCAAACGCTAAAGGCATCCCTCGATTCAATACTACGAGTAGCGCAGTAAGCATCAGGTCAGCGACCGCATTTATGCCGGATTCTAACTTAACGATTAACTGCTGTCAGTGGTAGCGGACTATATTAGCAGATAAAAAGACGAAGACGAGAAGATGATTGCACGAGTAGGCCGTCTGCATGCACCACCGTCCCACTCTGATGCGCGTTGTTGAGAGCAGGGTATCGGAGCTGACAGCGCGCTGATCTATTGGACTGTATTATTACTATACCATTTGATCTCTTCTTCTGAATCGGTATACATCAAAACGTGTTATAGTTCATAGATTCTGATACTTCTACGTAGCTCATCTAACTTCGATTCTGATCTAATGTAGTTGGCCAGCTACCTAGGAGATCCGCGTGATGCCATTTGCCCTAGGATTTATCCTTTGCCTGGTTGGAATGATACCCAAAATAAAGCTAAATTAGACTCAAAAAAGGTTAACCTTCACGTTTCATCTATGCAATGCCTTACTATGTGTACAGATCCAAGCCTTGATTGTAAACATTATCACCAATTAGTAGCGGGACGCTGACATGAGGCTGCTGTTTGCCTCAAAACAACAGGAAGTTTACGGCAGCATTATAATGGTTTAGAAGCAATAGATTTAACAAGGTATACTTCCGAGTGATTGATGATAATAGGTAATGGACGGACATTTTATCTTTGTCCTATGTTGTTGGGAACTGCAATTGTTTTTCATTCGAAGAGCATATGCGCAGTACTTCTGTTGTTATAAGTAACGTTCATACTAGGCTAGCAGCGGGAACACCATCCGCAAGGTACCATTGTTTGATTAACTACAGTAAACCTATCAGTTCAGCCCGTTTGGCTTCTCGCCGAACCAATTATTTGTGGGCTTGATTCGTCCCATTGAAAAAGTGTACTTGTCTATTATTGAGCGAACAGCTGTCAGGATCTTATTGATAAAAAGGTCACGGTAATAGGATTTCATATTGGTTTGAAGCTTTGAATCTAATACAGTTGCACTCACTGGGCGCCATAACATGCACGAGACTGCCGGTATAGTGCGACGCCAGTTAGTTCGAGGTAAAATGTATTCCAAGACTTATTGTTATTATCGTGCTCATCATGCAGCTTCGATCACTTAGCATGATCAAAGTTTGACATCAGCGCCAGTAGGTCGAAGCGACAGTTCCACCACTTATTTTTTTCCGCTGCCTAATGGGTCGTAGCGAACACAAAGTTAAAAACCGCAGGATCTGTTGTTACACGCGTATCGAATATGCGTACCAGCTACAGAGACATGTATCCAATACAGTAGTGCCTTTCGACTTCGGGCACTTCGGCCGAACATTCGATAGTGTGGAAGTTTCGATGCCGAGGATCAATTTTTGAATGTATGTCATTAAATAAATGGGAGGCTAATAGAAATCAATAGCACTATTACGTACAACCGCTTATAGTTCTATGTCCACCGATTTTATATCTCTAACACTTCAGTGTACTTCACTGACACGGTGCCAATCCAAACATCGTTAGTGGATTATAGTTGTCAAAAGAGAACGGTAGACAAGGCCGAATGGATATATTTTCGATATAGTAGGATATATCTTACACGGCTTCCTGCACTAATCTCAATAGTATCTTTGGTAAAATGGGCAATCCTTGATTCTTGGAATGATGGGCTAGGCTAATTAAATATTGACGCAATCCAACTGACACAAATCAGCATCCAGCTTCGGCCGACCGTCACGCCCATTTGGGAACTGTTGACACTGGTCTATATTTCAGTAGCTCGATGTAGATCGGGATCTAGACTAACTTAATTATAACAGCCTTCGATTTGGTGCGGGTGTTTGTATATGTACACACTAGAGAAAGCAGTCGCAGTGGCAGTTTCACTTCAACTTCTTCTACAAGCCAATGCCACTTGAACTTACCCTCAAAGCCATTGCTGATGATGAGCGGGCCCACGTCGTGCACACGCCGACGTTTTGTCGAAAGTAGAACGTTCATTCGGTCACCGAAACGAGCCTCCCTCGCCCTCGCGGTTGTACGGAGTTGCCGGACCGAAAATTCGTCACGGCCAAAGCGTGAGCAGATTGGCATCCAAACATCCCACTCGGAGCGCGTACTAACACGAATAGGTTTAAAAAAGTGTTAACCTAACGATGTACCGACAGCTAATTGAGCGTGTCGCGTGTAAAAGCAAGTATCAGCGGGTGGCTGGCTGGCTGGTTTCAACCAAAAAAAAAAAGGCCATTCGTACGGGACGACCAAACGCCGCTGTAACGTCGCTGTTTTAGTTAAGCGGTACCTGACAGGCAAGTTCCCAGAAAGGCTTCAAGAAGGCCGCTGAAGCACAGATTTATGTGTGTATAGCGATGTTTACACTCGTTTCCGTACATCGGATGGATGAAATTTGTTAATATTGTGTGCTTGGAGCATCGCAAAGGTTTCATTCGTCTCAACTATGTCAATTTTTCGTAACAGAGGAAAATTCCGTTACACGCTGATGCGTCACCGTTAGTCTGAAAAACCGTCCTTTTCCCCCTAGTTATATTTACGCCATATACCAAATATGTGTAAATTTTCATAAACCGTTCTTGTAAACTAATCTAGGCAGAAACAAGCGTGCACTTGCAACATAATGCTAAGAAGAGTCAAGCACTATCGGCATTATGGGTTAGGTTTGTCAACGTCAGTCAGTCGAAGTGGTCCGCTATTATAATTGCCAATTTCCAACAAGCTTTGGAAGTACGTCGCCTCTCACTCGGATTGTTACTATGGGTTGGGCAGGCTTTGGGGTTCAGTAAATGCGACAGTTTTGATTTAGGTGACGACGCCGTAATGAATTACTTTCCAAGAATTAACTCTGGTGTTTACTAATAAGAACATACCCAACAACGGGACTGCCCAAGAGCAATCAAGTAGTGATGAACGTGACAAATTCAAGGGAGTAATGCCAGCATTTTTAAGTATTACATCAAGTATAAGATATTCTACAATTCGGGTAAGTTCAGACATGTTAAATTACTTCTCTAACTTCTGGATAATTCGATTTCAACGATATAGAACGTGCCGCCACGTGTTAGAAAACTAACTGAACCTTGCAAAGTTAGATTTTCTAGAAAAAGCGATGCCACGCTGATGTCCACCCGTACATTAAATTATAGAGCAATATTCCAATGGCTTGACCAGTGCGTCTGGTTTCGTTTCTTGTACCAGAATCCAATTTACCAAATATTATAACGTTTTTTTTTTTGTTTACCACCAGCTCCGCTTTAGAGTAGCAGACATACACGTATCCGTGTAATAGTATTGAACGAATCTACATTATTATCAATAAGGTTAGGTTTGACAGGAACCTACCTTCTCTGATCTGATTAAATTAACCAAGAGTTCTCTCACAGCATACAAATAGAAAATCTAATCTATATGTTTAGATGGAATTCCAAAATGCTGGTAATACACACTGAGAGAAACAGGGTCTAACATATATCGTATAAGAAAGGCTATCTGGTCCAATTAGCCTGAGATATGAACTGCACAAGTTTTATGATCCGCAGGGCCTTTGTCTACCGCAAATAGGTAGCTTATTCAGCCTTTCCTAACTCCCTTAGGCACCCAATTAAATTCGGACAAAGAGCAACGTTTATTCCGCTCAACCATGATCAGAAAAGGTTTATTTGGAATAACCAACTATCACTAAACTATCAGCTGTTTGTTGTGTAACGGGTAAGGATGTCGACGTACAGACAGCTTGATATCCTTTTCGTCTGCTAACTCTTTTTCTCTCGATATACATGTATGTACGCTAGGCAGTCGTTGTACAGCATCAGGTCTCCACATCTCGTAGAGTAAACTGTGCCTCTGTGCATACGCGTCTGCTTCTCATCTAGACAAGGTTTTTTCTGATTTCTTATTCATTTCCCATTAGTTTGGGAACTCCTAAAACTGCCATTATTATTATTATTATTATTATTATTATTACTTAGACGGTCGCACCATTTTTGAAACACAATCTGCTTCCCCCATTACTAGCGATTGTGGTCACTCAAACCGTCATCTTCAGAGCAAATGATAAAGAGGTGGAAAAACGTGAGCGAGAATAGTGCTTTGCTACCAGCAGGTTCACTAAGGCTCAAAAAGTCGGGTTCGGTCCTAGCACGTGTAGCACGCTGCTGTCACAAGCGGCTTTTCAATTCAACACCGCGTCATCGTTATGTACACTCGCTGATTTTGGGATTCTCACTGTCACATTACCGCCACCCCGACTCACCGCGTACGGCTGAAGGTCACCTACTGCGAACGCAGCTCGTTCCCCTCCTAAATTTATCCCTCCTAAAATCCTACTTCTTCTATTATTTTTCAACCCTACTAACGCCCTTTTGCAAGGCTTCAATAAAATGCTGTTACAGTCTACAAAACGCAATATGTTTTTTATCTTAACTTAATATACATGCGTCATATTCGCAATGCCAATATCAACGAGTGGCCGTCAAATCTGCGATTACTTTAGCTTTTTGCACCATTTGAACCGTGTCGACCTAAGGCTGAATATATATATATTATGTCATCGTTATATTTCTTTACATCACACCTGAATCTGTTTATTAAGATTTAATCTTCTTCGATATAAAAGAAGAAATATTGGCGATTCTGCACGGAAGATATGCAAATATATGTACTGTTTATGTTGATAACATCGTCGATCAGTACATGGATAGAAGGCAGAAACCGATCGAGATCACTTTCGGTGTACCTGGCACTGCTTACAATGTATTATCGATTTCCGATTATGTTTAAACGTGCCTGAACTGTGCAATTTCGGTCCTTGTTGGGGTCATGGTACGAGTTCGTACGTAACAAGATTTTCTTTGCCATCTCAACGTAAATACAAGCATATCTATATATTTAGAGTCGTATGACGCGGAGGAAGACCGAGAAAAGTGCACGTATCGCTTGCAACCAGCGCGGGATATTATATTGAACACCAATAGTGCAAAAATAGCTATAGGAAATTTCTATGGTACATTAAGTGGTGCAACATAATCTTGGATAGGCTTCCGGGACCTATTCACCAGTAACGCTAGCCATCTTTGAAGACGCTCGCTTAAAGGTCGATATCACCGCAGACTGATAGGTCACACATTCGACTAGTAGTTAAATCTTGCGCGGTTAAGCAAACCCCAAAAAGGTCAAGCCCGTCGTCAGCATTTTCATATATGCATATATAAACAGGTTACTACATGTAGCCCTTTCCACGAAGAGGTCGAGGTCGTGTCTTCGTAAGCGTTCGTCCCTATCCGTGACTATGGCTCGGCTGAATCAGTTGACTGCCTCCACTTCGAATTAGTAATGGCAGCATTGGAGTGGCGTAGTGCTGTCCGCATGAGAATCTACATGTGTGTACGCATTATATCAAGTAGCTTGATAGTAGGTAATACAGCATCCCTACGTTTTCTGATAGACTTCGGCTCTTAGTCAGTTTACTATGCCCAGTTTTCGCGCAAGGCTAATAAGGTAAATGTTACTTTCAACATGTATACGTGAAGCTGGTAAAAAGCAAATCCGATAAGACCCTTTCATATCCTTTTCCTCGACCATTCCTATTGTATATGCGGCAAGTTGTCGACTGTCGACTTGTACTGAACGTCATCCTGCTACTTTCCCGACTTGTGCCTTCCATCTGACTTGATAGACCTGGCTGACGACATTTTCAGGGAAGGGGGCCATGGGCAGTGGGGTGAATAAGAGAGACGAACACAACGATATGCTGGTTTGACAAAGTCTGTACGAGGTGAGGCCCATTCTTGCTTCCTTCGTCTAGGCGTTTCTCACGTTTTTCCCAGAACGAACTTTTTGCGGACAGATCTTCTGTAACTGACTCTGTACCACATACATACATACTTGGACATATATGACGCACAATGCTGAATAGCTATACACCTATGTATTATATGAGATATGTGAAACCTGCCAGGATAATTAATCAATATACACGAAATTGTGTTAGACTGGGGTGAACCTGAAAAAAGGGAAACAAATCAAAGGGACGACCAATACAGTAAAATATTGCTGCCGTATAATGTCTTTCATTAACTGGAGAATCGTAATTGTATCAATAGAAATAGTAGTAGCAGTAAAAATAGGAAAAGCTGTTTTGCTAGCCATAAGAAAGATCAGCACGAGCTTGTTCTTGTTTTTACTTAGGTTCGACCAGAAGTAAATGAAATGACGTGTGTCTTTGCTGATTGGTTACTATGAACCAATAATAAATTGACTTCATTTATCAGGTTCTGTTCAGTTACATCTTTTCCTAGTCTCTTATGTTTCGTAGCCTAATACGTAGACACTTTTGTGACGCGTTAGCTTAAATATATGGGTAACGTTATCTCTATATTTATTAGATAATAAACTGAAAAAGATAAACCAAACGAGAGAAATGAACAGAGGTTGTTTTGTGAAAGGAATAGAGGGTAATATGCGCATGTATATGATGAGTCGTAGAGAACTACGACTTCTAATGACCTAGCTACTTGAGTTACGAGAATTGAATGATCTTTCATAAAAGGGTGCAGCCGTTGCGATTACTTATTCCCTGCAGCAAACCTCATATACATGGCCACGGTCGTAGTAGCGACGACACGATAACGGCCTCTTAACCGTAAATAGTAAATGCATATTCTATATATACATAACTATAAAATAGGGGCCGCTCTTGCAAGCGTTATTAGTTATTTCGATCTGATGCATTGCATTTTATGGTCTAGGCCCCAAGTTGCTATAATAAATTTAAAAGAAATTTTAAAGCTCTGTGTGTATATATACGGCTTCATCGTTTTTCGCAGTTCATCGCCTTTCTCATATATATATTACTGGTTTAAACCGCCAAACTCTAGTTCTGGGTTAACGACTGAGGTAAATGCGTACAGCGGCGGCTCTGGCTGGCTTGGGACGGGAGGTCCGGTCGCGCCGTTGACTACAAGCCTGTGAGACTGATGCTCGCTGAAATCGTCTTTGAAGCATCGCGAAGCAAGTTCGCGTTTCGATTGCGCGTACATCGTGTAACAAAGCGCACTATGACGCCGGACAATAGGCACGCTCAGAGAATGACGACAACATTCATGCACAAAAGAAGCAGGAAAAATCTTACGCAGCTGTGCACCACAAAAAACCTCTCCAAGAGCATATGCGCGTGGGGTAGCACTAAATTCAACAAGGCTGAAACAGCAACATGCCGGCCGCACCATCCCGGCAGCTGTAGTATCAAAACTACAGGCCGGTCGACCGATTTCCATATTCCCTATCTCTAGCCTCTAGTACCTTAACCCCCTTCTGTGACCCCAGCCAAAAAGCGTGAAAGAGCAGGAGAAAATGTATGCCCCAAACAGTTCGCCACCTCAACAGCTACGACCATCGCGAAGCAAAGGTATCCCCTGTCGTCCTATGCTTCACTTATAAATTCCATGCATAGCGAAGTACCGAAAGCAAACAGTTGCCCACGGCTAGGGCGGAAGGTTGTTTTTAACGAAAATGCGAAAGAACAGATGAACAGCCATACGTGTGTAAATGCACACACACGTCGCGGCCTAGACGAAGGGCGATGAATTAATTACACTGTACCATCGGAAAAGTACACATATAGAGATCTTCTCATATACCAGCCGGCTCTCTCTGTGTTTTGTATTTTTGATGCATCTGTTGGTCTTCGTTGAATATACTCATTTTAATGTCTTCACGGGGCTGGAAATCGTTATTCGTTTGTTTTATCTTTATAAAAATGCACTTGAGCTGTATCGATGACGTTCCATTAGGTTGGAACAGCGCAGCGTGGAACCGTGTAACCCAAAAGCCTTTATTAATACTCGTCTCTCATCCTTATGAACAAAAATCTAGATAAGTGTTTTAGGGTTCAAAAATAACTTATATTTACAATTGAATCTTGCGCCATACCCCCTGCAATGCATCAAAGGAAAATATAGCTTTGAATTTTAAATAGAATCAAATTATAAAGATTACATTGAGGTAGTGTCAAGTCGTAAATCAGCAGTCATTGATGAACATACCAATTTGCCAAGTCGAAAACCTCTGGCCGCAAAGACCAGGAATTTATTAAGCATTTCATCTGAAGGTAAACACTGACTTATTGTACATTACTTTTGCTTAATGGACAGGAAAGGGGGGAGTGGCTAGATGGAGGGAAAGGGAAGTAGCCAAAAAGTGAGGAGAGAGAGAGAGAGAGAGAGAGACGAAGAATGATGTCGTCGGCGGCCGTACCGGTTACTCCGCAACCGTGTTAGCCGTAAGGAAGTAGGAAGATCGATCGTGCTGTCGAATAGTGGAAGCATGTCGAGATTAGTAAGAGCAGTCGTTGCTCTTGCAGTTATCATCAATAGTTAGGTACGCATTCAAGCAGGCTATGCGACTTCCAGCGATGGCAAACATTTTACATCTGAACGAGATCGAGTACACAGTAAAAAGCAAATTTTCCTTTATCTGATAACAGGGGGCGCGAATAATAGGGATTTCTGTACGATGAAAAGCAACAGGTGAAAAGGCGCAAACCGGTTAAGCAAACATGTCGTCACTCGCTTTCCTGTGCAGGGGTCCCATCACGTAGGAGACTGGGTCTTCGTAAATCTATTAATATATGTAGGTACTCTAGACACGTAAAAAAATGTGATAGATATCATACCGCTCATTACCCCCTAGTATCGTCTATAGGACATCCAACAAATTTCCCAAATTAGTACAACAAGACTCGCATAAGCAAATATGACGCTAAGCGTGTTGAATGGTTCGATATGCTCACTTTGATCTTGGGATATTGTATTGGTGGTCTGTATTTATGTAGTTTTCGATTATTGCCACTAAAGACGAACAAGGTTTCATTGAATCATTTGCGAACGATAGGCAGCTTTTATCATATGTTTATCATATTTAATCAGTACTCGGGGATTACCCAAGTGCGTGATACAGCTCATTGTAAAGTTCATTGGATATGCGCGATTCGCCCAAGAAAACTATACTATTCAGATAATAGAAGAGAAAATATGAATGAATGTTTGACTACAAAGTGAAGCATCACATAGTTCTCTTACGTTTCAAACTACAAGGTTCGATCAAAGCGCTATTTCTCTACTTTTAAAGTGGTCAGAGCGAGTACTACCCAGGCGTAGATGGCCGCTAGGAATGGCACCTCTTCTAGCATAAGCAAAAAAATCGTAAACATATTTGTTTTTGTTTGGACATAGTCTCGAAAACAAAACATGAACGTTCTCATATATATATCGGCCCAGAGAGGATCACGAAGATACGCAAATATAGGGATTCTGATTACGTGCCAACCTATGTATCAGTAGCCTCAGAGCTGATTTAAATTTGCAGTAGGACGTTCTAGATATTTCATTTCTTTTTTATTGTTGCAGTCGTCTAACTAATCAAGTATATAAGGCTACACGAACTCGTTTATCTAGGGACCGTTGTGGATTTTTTTTGCGGATGTCAATTAGAGTTACTACGTAGAATTTGCTGTGTCTGCAAGAGATGTAACCGCTTTGCCTATGTTTGTTGCAGCGAGCCTATAGGGAACAGATGGTCGCATCGGCTACCATGCCTAGAACTGCGACAGCGATAGCGTCGACCCAGCAAACCTTTGTCACGCTGCTGTGACTGGCTGTCTTTGGGTAACGATCCGTACGCACCACGCACATGCATAAGCCCAGTAAGCCAGCGAAGGCATTGGGTTCGGTCCTCAGTGAAATTAACCCCTGGTGGCGTCCCCCGCATCCGGCGTTTCTATCTCCCCAAACCCGCTGCAGGCGAACGTGTTGAAATATTAACGAGCATCGCCCGCCCTTCCGTTCGTTGGACAAGTGACTCCTACGAGAGTCCCCACTTTCAGTATTCTATACGCTTGCCATCAGCTGGTCCGAAAAATATACCTCACTGACCCTGCACCCTCCCTTGCCTTGGCGGTCTAAAGCCCGAAAAGACCATTAATGGCAACGAAACGCAGGATGTTTTTGTCTTGTTCTCGCGTTCTTCTTCCTTCAAGATCTCTCAACGGAGTTCTGGAGCGCAAACCGCCACGCAAATACCAGAAGAGGGTATGCCGGAGATAGAACCGCCGTTTGCTGGAACAAGCGCTAAGTTGCTAAGGGGCAAAGCAAATTTAATTCAGCAAAAACAGAACAGGCACGAAAGCCACGACAACCTGGTCCTTCCTAACGGTAGAAACACGCGGATCGTCCATCCAATAGGCACGTCTTTGCGTGCAACTATTCGTAGCGTCTGTAACTTAAGCGGCTGTAACGTGGACACATCCATTAACGTTGCGAGAACACGATTAACAAGTTCGGCATAGAAAGAATGCATTATATTTTACGGAAAAACTTGAAATAGTTTGTAAAGTTCATTGCAGTACCCATACGCTATAGACTTCGTATGTCGTTGCACCGAATCAGCAATTCGTTGAGTTTGATTTAACATACGTCGTTGCTGCTCCTAAAGGAACGGCTTAGTAATAGATTTCTTAAATAACAAAGCCACAGATGCGAACAGAAACGAGAGCGCAGGTCGTAACTATTATGAGCCTGTCGGATCGGGCGTCGCGAGGATTGATACGTCTACTGTCATAGAGCTAACTATCCATTCGTCAATATTGATTCTATTCGATGAGATAAATTTACATAAGGTAGGAGATTATCGGATGTTTATTTGAACTCACTGAGGGTCGAAGAGCGGGTACTGCGTACGTTTGTTTCAGACGTCAATAACATTGTCTCTTCGAAAGTAGGATCAATTAATTCCATCCATGTCCTGCATAGTGCTATATAGTTTATTCAAGAAGCCGCATATAATGGCGGTAGTCAGCGCGTATTACAGCTCAGGTCGTGGCTTACGGTTTGCGGTGGCGTGGCCTTTACGAAGTGGAACTGAAGGGAAATGAAAGAGGGCTGGAATAGGACGATAGTATGCTTTGTGGCGATCGATACAAGGTAGTAGCTCATTCACACGAATTGTTCGTACCATAATAGCAACGCTTGGGCAACGGGGCTGATTTATTACTAGCTTTGTGCAACTGCAGCGGCAAGGGCGCTAGCTATAAAGTACCACAACATGGATGTACAATGATGGTTATTACGTGCATTCGAGTCTCGTTGCGACATACCCAACTCGGCTTATATCATGACTGTGTTATACAGGTGCCTGGCCCTGCTGGCCGTACAACTTCATCAATATATTGACAGCTTAATAGATATATACAGAAATAGTAATATCAGATAAGGTATTGCTATTTGTAATGGTAAACGTGATCTGAGCAGCAACGGACGTTTTTGGATCTTTTTATGCTTATATTCAGCTTAACAGCGGTGGTACTGCGAATCTTAATAAATAATAATGCGCACAGCGATCAACTAATTATTAATCAGATACCGTTTTTTTCCCAATATCACTTCTCTTTGAGTCCGCATTCCCTTTTTCTCCCTTCCACGAAATCGAGAGTTCAGCCAAAAATCACTTACCAGTAAATCAAATAAACTTTATTGGTCCAAGTCTGGGGGTATAAACAATAAATATCTTTACATTTCGTCCACTGGGACATGTTCAAGGCAATTTGATCCTGAGCTCTGACTAAAGGCATAGATTTGATTTGTGTGTGTGGGTAGCTTGTTATTTTTACCGTCGTTCTCACAGTTCCTAAATAGAGAAACGGGTTCCGGAAGGACCGGGAGGACTGGGGGGTTGGGGATTAGAAGTACCCTTTAAGTGATGCTTACACTAAAAATCTCTTTTATTATACTTCGCTCCTTGCTTTATCCATTTGATAGCGAAACTTCATGTACGATAGGTTTAATAGTGTAGCTCTCAGAAAAAGCATCCAAAGGGTTCTAATCCTTTGCGGATAAATTTAATGGAGATATGCAAGTATTTATCTTGTTTGGACCATTGTCATTCCTCGATAAAATTAGATTGACGTTGGTCCATCCGCATCGAAACGGAAAATGGTGCAGATTGATTGTCTCCTACGGTTTAAAGCCATTGCTGTATAACTAGAAATATTCTTCTAACTCTTCATGTGATGAACTATCTTAGGGGATAGAAAACGGTAAATTACTCTTGATCATTTGTAGCTAAGGGTATTGGGGCCTTGTGGGGGTTGACAGACCTAAACTACTGGAGAGTAGATGCCGGTCCTTTAACGGAACCGGTCTAGAACTGTAAATGCGCATGCTATATATATGTATATATTTATGTATTATTGCTCTATGAGAACTCACCTAGGCTATTGTGAACTATTGATCGTGCGTTCATTCACTAGCCTTTCTATTACAACAAGGCCAATTTTGGAACAAGCTCACCACAGCGGGAACCCGTTTTTTTTTTTGGAATTTGAGCGGAGATCAGCTATTATCAGACGTGTACACCCGGGATGAACCCTCATCGAGATTATAAACTTTCTTTTTTGGCCTAAATCGACAATCTACATTATTGCAAGTTTTTATGCGGTTTCTGAAAGATTTAAAGTAGATTTTCATTACGCAAACGTTTTCCTTAATGGAATTTCTATCTAAGTTCTCAAAAATTAATCACAATGGCTCAAACAACTTTCATATGGAATTTTTAATTTTGGAAACTAATGGCCATTTTCGAGAGTAGTATACTAACTGCTAATCGAGTCTTTCCGACAACTTCGAACGGTTAGTTTTTTGATACTTTTTGTTACTTTTAGTCGTTGATTTTTCGTCCCTTCGGCCTGCTATCAGGCCCAAAATTCTGTGGCGTTGGAATCTTCTTTATGTAGCACACTTGAATCATCTAGCAAATTTACACCTATTATTATCGCTTGATGCATGGCTGCCATTAGAAAAGTATCTGCATATTAAAGGGTTCTTTTAAAAATGGTGGTTTAGAGAAAAATGAAATCTGTGAATAGGTGATTACATTGAGAAAACGTAACTATAGCTAATGAGGCGTATGGTACATATCTAAATTTGTTACTGGGCTAGCTATTTTTATTTACACAGTCTTAGAAACAACCTATAATAGAAATTTCCCACTTAGAACGAGCATTATATATACAATAACTCAATCGAAAAAACAAGATACGATGTTCAACTACCACGAAGGCAATACATCGCGGTAAATTGTAAATTTTCGTTATGTCACAGAAGGAACCATAATATCCTATTGTGTTAGGGTAGCACTGCCCGGGCGTACGGTCGCCGTAATTCGTCAGTCGTATGCTATTGAAAGCTTGTACAGTGAAAGAGCTGGCCATTTGTAACAGTAAATCTAATAGGCTCGTATGTAACGGCGCATATTTCGTAATACGGTAATAGCCTATACGTAGCAACGACGACAACATGTCTTACGGGATGTCGGATCGGCAAGGCCTGTTGTTATCTCTAGGGGAACGCAATCAATCCGGTGATTCTGAAAAGCTTCGAAGGTCGGTGCTGAGCTTCGATACATATTGCCGCTTTGTAGGCGAACTACCATGTGTTTTTTCTCTTTGCAATTTGCCTTAGATTAACTGGGATGGAATATACAATAGTATTGGTGGGTTTTTGCGTAAAACGAGGAAGGATAACAGAACTAATTTTATACCTGCTGTGTCGCCCTCTTTTTATAATTCATTTTTGATTAATTTACCTATGTAAAATATTCTACAGGCACTAAGTGAGTTACAAGGTTTATGATATAACCTTTTCATTGTTTTTCAGTTTTTATTTAAAGGTAACTCATCCAGAAAGTTTATCCTGTTTGAGCAGACGGGTAACAATATGACATTATTCTTGAATTAGCGATCATCCATCATATATAAGCTTCATCATGTTAATCAAAATGAATTTGTTGAAGCTTTAGAAATTTAAAGCACAACGCTTTTCGGTCTATTTTATCAGATATTGATTTTTCGTACCATTTAGATAGAAGCAGGTATTATGTAAGCTAGTAGTGGCCAATTAACATATGCAGGAGCACCCACAGATCATTGTAGCTGGTTTATAGGTTGTGTCAAAACGCGCCTATTTAGTTAACGCCGTTTTCCATAATTATACGCCCATGACGGTCGCTACACGTAACTGTAAAAGCTATTTATAGCTTATTCGTTAGCTTGCTTGAGACCGGAATAAGCGAGTCTTTTGTTTGGCGCATTAATTTGAAATTATGTTTGTTTCAGACCATTCGTGCTGCCTAATTTTTGTCTAGCGTATTTTATAGCTGAAGCTAATGAAAATTATGTTTCTTCATGTTATCAGTTCAGGCCTGGTTCTTACAGCGGAAGCATGCGTTGAGTTCGGCTACAAAGCGCCGGCCACACCCGTAAGCAATCTGGCTTGCAAGCATACTAAATGTCCAAAAACAACTTACTTAAGGGTTCTTAGCAGCTATTTAAAAGAACTTTAACTTAAAGCTATCGAAAAGCGCAGATGTTCTATTTTATTTTGAAATCTTTATCCGCCACTGTCGTATATTAGGCCATAAGAGAATATCGCCAACGTATGGTTAGGTTTACTCTTTTTTTTTATATAGGAGCCAGTTGACCGACTCAAGTTAAACATTTCGGATGATAACGAATAACTATGGCCAACGATCTGAAGGCCTTAAACGGGCCTTTTTTCGTTTTCTGTGAGTATTTTCAGAGTAATAGTTAATAATAATATTCGATTCTTCATGTCATTTTAAAGCTGAGTGAAATCACTTTAAGACGGGTACTCTGGCGTACGTTGGGCCGTTACACCTGTTCTTATGGTTGGATGATGCTCCCCTACATTCTTTCATATATATTAGGGGAGCTTGTTTGGTGCTACTCGCATACATAAGCTAATTACTACGTTGAAATGTAGCGTTGTTTGTTATGGATCCGCGAAAAATTAAAAGCAAGTTCACTGAATACAAATGGCATGTTTTGTAAACAATGTTATTGGACGGTCGTGGGTTCAAAGCTTAACTTTACCACTTGAATGAGGAAGCTCCCGGCAGATAGCCCACTAAAAATACAGAGACAGTGCCTTATACTCCTGGCCTCCGTTAACCGCAAGAAGCGTTTCATTCGTCGCGTAGGACGTATATATATATTACACAGCTGAACGTATATGATAGAACACTTCTTCCATGAGTATAAGATGCAAATAGATGCGTTACTTCTCTACTCATACGCGTAGAAGTCGAGGCCTTAGTCAGTATGCTTTATTATCTCAATTTACGTAACCAGGATGGGTCTTGAAGATCTAACTTTGGTACAGAGGCTCAGAAGAACAGGCTGTGTGAACAGAGCTTTGCAGTTTATGGCACTGCGTGTCTATGTGGACATACGCGGAGTCTGGCCTACCAGTCGGCACTATTTTTGGTTCAGCATGAGAGTCGCTTTAATAGGGGCATCTCTTGTTATGGAAATATGCGGAACACCTAAGGCCTTCCGGCAGAACACTACAGTACATCCGAACCCCACAGGAGAACAAAAATCTAATGAGGAGCAGCAAGCATCGCTTCCTGTGGATGAGTTGACGTGTCCCAATTTCCAACAAACTAAACATATATATATATATATATATATATATATAGATATACTAAAAACGGCAGATTCCAGTAATTATGCGCAAAAATAGATAATGAAAAATGTGATTTTTTCCCCCAGTTGGGGAAGGTATGTTTAGATTTGAACAACGATATAAACGAGACTAGTTCATTGTTGCTAACAGCGTGCATTTGTAGGCATCGTTGGAATAGGTAGTAAAGGTTCTATCGAAGATTACGATCTAATCGTATGTTTAAGTAATGAATCGCGGCTTATTGTATTTGACAGCATTCCATAGAGAGTAATTTTATTTATTATTAGTTCACTTGGATTCGTCAGAAGTCTGCGGATCAACAGGGTTTGAAACAAGCGATTGTTTGCTTTTCATTCAAATGATAAAAACTTCCACGTAATACCAACTAACGTGTTAAAGCGATTTTATTTAACAGGAAAGTTAAGTGGCGCCATTATTGCCTCCAGATATATATATTTTTTCATTTCGTTGTCCTAGTTACACTTAATTATCGATCACATGATTAACTTATTAATCTCCGGTGTTCAGAATGAATCTGATCAAACGGAAACGTCCGAAGGAACAACGGTCATCTTGTCGGTACTGTTAGAGAAATAATCTGTAGTACATAGAATTGAATAACCTGAAATGCGAGCCCAATCAAACTAATTAATGAGCTTTGTCATGGTGGAAGAGATACGAAGAACCAAACAATAGAAACACAAAGGGATTGTACACCATAAGTCGATAACAACAAACTCAATAAACTATTCACCCAGTCATGAATCTTCATCGAAAAGTTAAGTATTATTAAATCGAATATCACCGACAGTTAAGCTTCACGCCGACGCCACGGATCTACGTTGAATAACAATGGCGTGCGAAAGAACAACACATTATATGATGCCGTTCGGAGATAGTAACGTACTTTGTATCAGAAGCAACCGATTGTGGAAAGCGAGTGCTGAGTGACAAAAGTTTATCGCTGTCTGTTTCCTCTGCTCCTCATTTGTTCCGAGGAGAAGACCTCTGGCCAGCGAAATC
The DNA here is from genome assembly GCF_002532875.2 of Varroa jacobsoni. NCBI lineage: Eukaryota > Metazoa > Arthropoda > Arachnida > Mesostigmata > Varroidae > Varroa > Varroa jacobsoni. The sequence continues at coordinate 57,513 of NW_019213797.1, read as the reverse complement.
GAGCACTCAAGACCCATTCGTTTATGCAATTTAGTTAAACATAAAAATACAAGCTGAATTTTTTTACTTACATTACACACGACGTTATCTGCCCACTGGGCTACACTGCGTGTTCTGACCCAGCGAAGCTGAACCGTTCGCTCTCGGAGATCGAGATGCACCAATGCAATCGCCTTATTGGCTCATCAATCCGCCGTTGAAGGGACCCGGTTGCCACGCGAGAATTTTGTATTCGATCTGTAAGTAAAACGTGCGTATCTACTCGTATACCGAATATCGTTCCGGAAATGACGACGTTCGCGTTTTCAAAGCAAGACACCTGGCGCGGAGTATTTATGTTTATAATACAAAAGTTACAGATTTCATTGCGTAACATATAAAGGGCAAGATGCATCCATCCTTTTAGTATCCAATAAAAGATAGGTTTACTTCGAAACCTCATTCAGAAGGGGTATTAAATAAAATCTAGAAAGAAATGCAGTTCGTCTCTTTTCGAAGAGGATATCGGACAGCACCTCACAGATGGAAAATTTACTATTTATAGGTGTGAAATCATGCTCTAATTTTAGCTTTTGCCATATCCTGAAATGATCACCCTCAGTTTTATCTATGATGATAATTCAAACTGCGATTTGGTCTGGTATATGTCCAAGATGCTGGTGGTTGCGATATAAACAAAATAGTTGTTTGCGTATTCAAGGTACGTTTTTACGCATACAAACAGTCGTTTTTTTTACGTTTTAAAGTCGTCATAACGACGCCATCGTTATTGCTTCTTTTTCTAAGAGGACCTCAGAAACAAGGTGTAAAAGTCCGCGAAGGTAGAGAACTATATACTTGTGCACGTGTACGTTCGCTACCAACATGTTACATGTACAGTACTAAGTTGCTTCATTGCGAGGCTTTGCACGAGCAAGCTTTACAGGCCGTTAACGAAGATCGCCTTAAAAGCTAAAGGGGCAGCCCTCGCCGCATAAGAAGAAGTTGCAAAGCAAACAGACAAGGTCACTAGTAAAGTGCAATGTTCGCTGTATTGTTTCCAGCAACCAATTGCTCCCCGAGGTCCCGCGTGTTTAAAGGGGACGAGATCAGCGTAACGGCTGAATAAATAATGATGGCCTTAATAGTCCTACTACCGCATGGTATATATGTGGTCATTTGGAGGGCATCGCGTTTTGGCTATCATGGAGTAAAATGCGCGGTATCTTTTAAAAAGCTTGAAGAACTTTTTTATTCTGTTAATTTGCTCAACAAAGGCTTTACTTTTACTTAGCTTAGAAAATTTTTCGGTTTCAATTAAGCAAAAATGAAAACGTTTTTGTAAGTGTTTTTTTTGGAGAAACATGTGCAGTTAGAGGTGATAAAATGACTTATTAAAGTCATTAGTAACTGGGCTCTGTCGACTGAACCCTCCCTTTTTTGCTTTCGAAATTGTCCCACATAGCTTTACCTCTTTATGAGGTGCGGAGTATCAAACTTAAATAATCTTCGTCATAGACAAACTGTATTACATAGCTATGGTTTGCACGCGACACTGTTATAAAAAACTGCTAGCCTCTAGTGCTAAACTTTTTTTGAGTTTACGATGAGATTTGAACCTAAGGACTCCTTAGAAGTGTCACTATTTTATTTGGCTTTAAAGTTCGTTCCTAGTTTCAGTCGAAGCTGCAGGCTAAATACAGTCCATTTAGTCAAGCAAAATTTGCCAAAGCATATCGAAGCTCTCTAAAACTTCGAACTATGTTTATGCTTCCGTTCTCTAGACAGCGCCACAGTACTATTGTTACCTGGCAGTTTAGTAACTCGACTTTAAATTCGTGGCTAGCTGACTCTTTTGAAGTTCAATAACTTGAAGATTATAATATCCTATGGGGTATGAATGGTCATTTCAAAGGCTCCGATCTGCCCAGCCCCTGGCTCCCTGCGGTCGTACTTCCCGCCTAAAATGCGGTGCCATCGTCACTGTGGTTTCACGGAGGCTACCTTGACTTATTATATCGTGCCGTACTATCGTCGGGAATGCGAGGCCCAAAGCCTCCCATTGCCACAGAGCCTGGGTTCTTAGGGCGGGGCCAACGTGGCCCTGGCGTTATCCATAGGTTAGTGGGGGGGTTGATAATTCCAATTGCTCGGCATTGCCAACAACACTAGCTGATTTGTCATGATATGAACGAAGGGAACCTTCGCCACCGAGTAATATAACGTTCTCAGTTGTGGCAGCTGTGGCACATGCGTACGTACAGCTTTACTAAAAGAGGAGTACCTATAACCCAAACATACCGAAACGGCAGGTATTGAAGTGGTCTAAAATGAGGTTGGTGAATCTGGAGAATTCATTGGCAAATACCTGCACGTAGCTGGTTCTTCAAAATTCTCGAAGCTCACCCAGACACTATGATAAAGTACGCAAGCAAGCTAGCCCAGCATTTTTAGATGAAAAAACTACTGTTTTCCAACTTCTATGCTGTAACGTGCTCTGCGTCCAATCGAACATTTTGTGTCGTCACGGTATCGGAAGCTGGATAACCTGCAAATCGAGTTCGACACCGCGATTATAAAACTGATCTATTAGAAGTTTCGAGTGGACTTGTTTCCAATTGAATAAGCTCGAGGTCCATGAGCGTCCGTATATGTTCCCTGTGGATAATCGTTCGTGTTTTAGCTCGAAACTTTTGCTCGCTTCAGCTATTCAGTAAGAGTTCAACATAATAGAGCGTATTTGTAGTTTGGTTAGAGTCAGCCTTACATATGGTTCGCCCAATAGCGTCAAGGTCTGTGCTAGCTCGTGATCTATAAAACAATCCTTTAGTGGTTCGTTTGTCTTTATGTGATGCCCGCAGCTTTCGTTTTCGCCGTCAGTCGATAATGAAAGATAGTCTATATAGCGAAGGATTCTATATTCCTGCAGGAGGTATTCTGTGAAAGAACGAAGAGAAAAACTATGGAAAACATAATGTCGAGCTGAACTTTTAACTTTATTTAGGTTTTTAACGAAATTTTGATGCTATTTTGAACCTGGGCATTCTGGAGGCTTGACAAACGTAAGCTATTTTTCACTTTAAGGGTCTGTTTTGCTTTTCTTTATTGCAGGAAATAACATCATTTATATGAACCCGTCTACCAATTGAACAGCACTGATATAAGCAAAAAGCTTACATTTTTTTGAACTTATGTTTTATGAACAAAGGACACACGGGCATTTTGTAGCTTGTAGGATAGCTGGTAGGAAACGCTTACAGTTTCCTGCCGCTACCATTGCGATTAAATTCGGTATTTCTATTCGGTATATATTTGCTATACATGCTTCACCTTGCGAGAAATTATATCGGGGTATACGATATCAACGGATACGGTATCCATATATACATATATATGTATATACGAATAGGAATGAGCTTTCCGTTCTCATAGACGGAGATAGTTTTGAAGTAGCTGATAAATGCTAACCACCTGCATATGCACCAATAAAGTGGAAACTTCGTTCTACGGATCTATGGATTATCATGTACGTGCGTGCGTGCGTGGTTTTTCCCGACGATCGTGATAGGTAAACGTACGTCCGTCTCCTGCCTTTTTTGTGTTCCTTCTGTTCAAAGCCAGAGAGGTTCTACTTGTTACCGCTGGCTTACTGTATACATATATGTGAATTTATACATTCCGGAATACTTACATTGTGCCGGAACAAACAATGCTAACATCGTTCACTACTCAACGGATATAAGTGAAACGACCTGAGAGCAAATAAAGTTACTAATGACCCTACGTGTAAGTAGAATAAAAAACGCACATTATTTATGTATATATATATATATATATATATATATAAGGTTTTCATGCATTCAAAGAGGCTAGCTTTTCTGCAGTACATATGGGTGGTGTGGATTGCTTTTAATAGTTAAAATTAGAAAACAAACGGTGCCTGATTTAGCCGGTAATCTAGTAGACCAACGCTTCTCGTCAAACCCGAAATATTCTCAACTAACAGACAGGGTCGTATCAACAGACACGGTTGCATCTACTTGATCAAAAAGATAATAATAATGAGAGAACAGTGCGTAACAGCTCGTTAACTCAGGTCTGAAGCTTCAAAAAGAGGTGTCCCAGCCTGCCTCAAAGCAGAACGTCTTTTTCATTTGATGAACTAAACAGCTTTTGGGGAAGAACTGGCCACTTTTTTGAAATAACAGTATAAACGTATCTAGACGTTACTATTGACACTTAGTGAAATCGAGGCATCTAACCTTAATTTTTGACATTTTGTATTTGTTTTCTCTTACTTATAGGGCTCACCAGCTCGCTACCAATGGAGAAGCTGCAATCTGAATGTAAGTAATCTGAAGAAGGTATGTTCAATATAGAACAATAGGCGACGGTCAGCAGATCAAAGCACATGTGACAACCATGTCAAGTTAAATACAATTAGGCACCATGTGATTGATATAAAAGCGTGGCAAGGCTTACATATCCTAGTGGTTTACGCATCAGACATCCTTTATTCGATATGTTTATCGACGCTCAACATTTAGACTACTTTCTATTCATGTGATACAGTGTGATATCCACGAGGGGTGGCTGAACGAGGACCAAGTGCGCAGAGTCAGGAAGCAGCTGTACGTCAACAATCGGGTAAGTGAACAAGACAGTCCACAACGTCCGGCATCGAGGTCATACCGTCACCAACGGCGGAATACGTTCGCTCACCAACATCATACACTGTCTGATCGGGAACGAGAAAGCGCTGAACGGAAGGTGACTCAACGGCAATACGGCAGCAGTGCTGCAGTTCCAGTACATGGCGGCAGCGGCCGATTACATACGCAACTGGCGCAACTTCACAGCGAGCTTCACGGGGATAATTGGTCGAGTCCAGCTCACCACCGCTTGCTCCAGCAGCTGACAACGGGAAGCCAACCACCGCTACAGCATCACCAAGGCCATCAGCAGTATCGTCACCGGTTCGATCTGGTGAGAAATGATACGAACAGTTTCCTCTGGCACAAATAACAGCAGCGACAATAACAGCTACTGCTGCTGCTGCTGCTGCTGCCGCCGATACATTGCGATGGATGTGTCCTCGTAAACAGCTTTCTAAAGAGCCTAAAAGCACATATTTGAAACTGCACGTTTTCTACAATTAGCTATTGAAAAGCAGCAGAGACGAGAGCTCGGCTACATCACATCCTATTTCAGCCGTCACTCACGTAAACACTTTTAGGACAAGACCTATGTACACTTGGTGTTCTAGGAAACAATACTTCTGCGGATGTGTGCTACGGCATTTTTGAACAACGCAAGCTATAACTGCTTACGGCAGCGCAGATGGCGTATCTGCCCGAAGGTAGAAGCACAAAAGCCAACCAGGTCCTCTAGTCGTTCACACGAAGTTAGCTTAATGTCTGATGAAGTCTGAAGAGTTGGTAGCCAGTAGTTCGATTTAACCGTAGATTTCTAGAGTGCATCACCGAACAGCTCATTTAGAAACGGGGCAAGCTAATTGCCCGACCTGACTCGAAGACCTATTCACAGCATATCGATATCTGTTTGTCAATTGTAGTTTGTTGGCGCCTGGAAAATAAAACTGATTGTCAATGTCTGCTCCTACTACACTCGAGAATGCCCTTACTGCATGTTTCCTGCAATATATATATGCACGTCTACATGATACTGCATTGTAGAGACTATTGATCCTGCTAGCGTGTTCTGCCGCAATTATAATACAGACAGACTCGATACTTAAAATATACGCTGCCTAACACAGTCGTCTCACTAGCAAGGTCTATAATGTGTGCTACGCTGCAAAAAAGAAAGAAAATATTGTGTACTTTATACATTTAATAGTCATTCTACCACTAGTCTGTGCTGAAATCTCAACATTTTTTTTTTTTTTTTTTTTTTTATAGTTAAGAGCATAACTTAAATGTCTTTGAAGTTATACTACTTTGTTTTTTGAGTTTAAAGCCTAACAAAAACTTGTGTCCCAGCAGAGTTATGGTCGTGAAGTGTGCTATGATCCTCATCGGGATCCGGATCATTCGTCTGACCTCAACATTCACAAGTACGTAAACGTTCCCTGCATTCACCTATACCTATATATTGCTTACTGATTTTGAAAGAGTCAGAACAACATGGGCATTACCTCATTTTCTACCATTCTCAAACGATCTACTCGAGTTAAAGTCTAATTGGCCTTCAAATCGTGGCTTTTTAATTGACACCAAATTTTTTTCACATTATACATATGCATGTATATATAGTATGAATTTCTATACTTTCTAGACGTAGTACTGATATGCCACTCGATCGAACTACTCGCGCAGACGAGGGCAAATAGAGTTATATGCTAGTTAAAGTTGATTCCCCAAGGAATAAAGAAAGCTTTATCGCTTGGGGAATTAACTTATCGCAACGATGTTCGCTGCTGTTACGACGCGCGAACCGCTGCCGTCTCTTACTTCAGCTCTTTTGCTCTAGCAACTATAAATATTGTAGAATTTTTGTGTACAATGAAAGTTATTTTTCTAGCTCAAGTCAATTTCCTCTTTGGTTTGCGTGAAAGAGAATTGAGTAAAATATAAGCTTGGGTCTTTTTGGGTGACCCTACATACACGCTAAGTTTTCTTAGCTGCCCAAGTGATTTTCATCGAAGTAATTTGGCAAGTATCATGGCATGCACGGGGAATGTAAGTACATAACCAACTCAAAACCTGAAGTGATTATTTTCCATGCAAAATTAGCTGCTTTAAGCTTTTCATTTTCAAGTAAAAAGCCAGAACCGCTTCGATAAGTGTTACATTTAATCACAAAAAGACGGTTTGATATCTGTCTGGCCTAACTTAAGGCGAAGAAATCTTCCTTATTGTTACAGTTAAAAGAGGAGTTATGAAAGTTACTTTTTATTGTCCATATAAAGAAATCTATTTTCTAAAACTTGAGCAGCTTGGACTTTGCCCTGTTTGCTCTCAGACATTCCATGTCTAGACTCGAGCAGGTTTTATTAAAAAAATCTAATCCTTAAAAAACTTAGAGCTAAGTTCATAATGTTTCAGCTGGTAAATTTATCTATGCGTCGTAAATTAGTTGCTTCACACTTTCTATACTGATATTGCTGAAACTAGGGAAAATATATAGGAGAGCTCTGTTACTATCGAACATTATGAAATTTGTGAATGTTATCACTCTTATCAAAATAAGGAAGAAAAACACGTAAAATTATTTTACTGAGAGTACCATCACATCGTATTCAAAACAAACGTCGAATGTTTTTTGATTCAGAAATTGTCAGATCTGTTATTATGATTTCAGTTGAAAAACATATTGACACCGAATTTTTTCGAAATTAAGAAGTGTAATGGTCATAGACCACTTATGAAAATAAGGTTTATTTTCGAATACGCACACACGCACAAAAGCAAATTTGTAACATCATCTTAAACGAGGCCCGGCCAATAGTGGATAAGATTATTATCAGCGCGCTATCGAACGGAAACTGTAAATATGCTAATTTCCCGACTAAAACTATCGAGCAAATGCTCAGAGTACATATTCTAGCGCTCAAAAGTCAAGCCTTAATAATTGAAGCAGCAAATAGTTAATCTATCTTTGAACTTGTAGTCCAGTCTAGTCCGCAACCTATTAAGGCTAAAGGATTGTTCGGGCACCGACTTCTAGATCACTTTCCAGCCTATCATCATAACTTTCGCAAACGACCTTTCGGTATGTATCGTACCTTCGACCGATTAAGCTTAAAAAAATTCGGGCAAAGAATTTGTAGTCATACTACAGTAAGCGCTCAGTTTTTCAAATATGTTCAATCTAAGCCCCACCCGGGATACCGAAACTACAGGACAAGCTATAGGGGCAACCCTTTGTTACTCATGTGCGAGTATGCAACGGATTTAATTCCAGATTCGACAGTCATAAAAAGACCAGAATTTAGAAGCATAAATCGTTTCCTGTGGATGTTTTATTCCATGCGTAGATGAGATTTTCGCAACAACGAACAGAAGACCCCTTAACTGCTAGTTTGCAGTTAGGAAACTTAATTGTCTATAGCTAATTCTTCTATGATTATGACGTTCAGAAAGTCAAGCAATTCTATGGAAGACGAACTAGTGTCCAGTGGTATACATGGTGACCGTGGAATATTTTTTTGTTTAAGTACGTATCTACATAATACTGTATATTCAAAGTAAAACGAGAGCAGGGTAAATCTAGAGTTTTTACAGACGGCATTGAACCCTGCTTACAATCTGGCCAGCCCTTTAATATGTTGACAAAACCCTGACGCGCTTCAAGTTAAGTTTCTGTTGCAATGGTATAGGAGAGTACGTAGCTTGTTCTGCATGAATGATACATCGTTATAGGAATTCCCACAGATAACGAGCATTTTTAGCGCAATGAGCTACAGTGGGCATACGCGAGATGTTGTTTGAACGTGAGAGCGTTTGATGTTTGCAATAACAAGTTTGCCCGTTTTGAGGCACATTTAGGTACTGGATTTGTAAATATACAAAAGTATTGATCCAACGTCACTGATTACAGGCCAACTTGTAAAGACGCTGTGGCGCTCTGCTCGCCTTTGTACCTCCGATTTGAAAGCCCATTTTAAAACATTCTGAATTGTTCTTCGTGTTTTGCAAGCACTTCGATAGAAGCATATTCGGCCATGTTTTATTTAAGGAAATTAAATGGACTATTAAAGAGTCTGCATTATATTTAGTGCTAAAAATAAAGTGTTCACGAAAAGCATAGAAGGATTTTTAGGACTAGGCTTTAAGTTAATACTAAGCATACACCGTTAGTATAACTCGTGCGTAACGGTTTCGCAACGGACGAAAAAGCCTTACGACGACCCTCGCCTTAGGCGGTCCGTCAGCGCGAGCACGGATAAATACGTAAGAAAACCAAAATAACTCGTCCTGGAAAATCGTTAGATCATCGTCAGATGACTAGCACACGAATTAGATACGCTATACGAGAGAAAAACTAAAAAGTAATACATTTTTTTACCGCAATATTAATGAATTAAATTATACGTCTCTACTTCACTGTTTTTTTGCTGTGTTGCCTTAACACCTATATTAACCAGGTCAAACCGCTCTTGCTTTTCCCTTTTTAAAGCTTGAAAAACGACTGAAAACTATTAAAGACTATTGACAAAATCGAAAAATATGAAAGCAGACATAAAACATGTTTCAGCCATTAACTTCGAGAAATTCTTTTAAAGACAAAAACAACGGTGCTATACTTGTGCTCGATCCGACCGGAACTTGGGAGAGTTGAACGACTGAGCAAGCAATAAACCGACCGGAGTGTATTCGGCCCAGACCGAGCGAGGCTAATATCCCTAACCTGATAATTTGAATCTACATATTACTTGAATGCTACAAAGACTCAAATCTCCGTTTTCATAGCATGTTTTGGCTATGATTAAATCATACGGAACCCAGTACAAATATCTTAAAAACCAATATTGCCAAATTTTCGCGCATATACAAATCCGAAAACATTGCTTTACTAAGCTGCGTCCTGACTTACTTCTGTTACGTTTCGCTAACTGATAAGAAGTCGTAAACTTCTTATGACCATATCTTGAAGTTTTGTACTCACAACATGCATCTGTTCAACACCTTATATCGGCTAAATTATATACCTATCCGCCAAGCCCATTAGGGATTCACTTTTGTTTGTTAGTGACTCATATGCCATGGTATTTTGTGTATTTCAGTTCGCGTGTAGCGATGAGGTCGAGCGACTTCGAGTCTTCAGCCCCTATAGAGATCGAGAGTACAAAGCTAGCCAACCCTGAATCCGGTATCGAATTAGAAGGAATCGACGGTCCAGGCAGAAGTAGCACTTTTACCCAGCACCACCTGCTGCAGCAGCGGGCGAGCTTACGCCGCCAATCGCGCCGCCTTACACGGAACTTCTCGATCCAGCCTGATCTTGAAGCCAGCTGCGTACTTCAAAGAAGGCCCGACCCGCAACCGATCGGGCCTCTGGGCCACGGTCCTAGTCAGACGGCACTCCAGGGCTTGCCCGGAAGCTACTCTGCGCAACATTCGTCGGGCGGGACCCTCGACAATAACAGCCAGCGGCGTCGCCTGAAGACGCGCTCTACAAGCGTCGACATCTACTCCACCCCGACGCGGGCGTCGGTTGCCACCCTTTACGCTCACCCTAATCCATATGCAACGCCTGAATACTATGGTAACTGCGGTAAGTATCCGCCTCAACACATGTTACTCGGTTATTTTATAATAGTTTCATTACACCTATCAACGCTACTTTTATAATTAACAATAAACGTAGGACAGGCCTTGTTTTTTTTAATATAATAATTACATGGACTTTACTCGCTTTTGCTGGTCGTATTAATTGCAACATCTTAGCTTATAGTAGTTTTAGCACTACATTTCTAATAGAATACATCGTCATGATTCGTCCATTGGTTGCTATCGTTGTTCCAGATGAAGCCTGGCTCTCGGGGGACGAAGTGAGCATTATGAGTGGCTCGGCATCATCGAGCTGCTGCTGGACGACCGGCATATCATCGGGTTGCGGGGGTGGGCATTGCGAGGAGACAACGGCGGGCTCTGGTCGCTCGTCGTCGGCCATGCACGCGGCCAACTCGCAGGGGGGAGTACCGCTCACAGGGGGGCATGGGCCACATGTGGGAAGCCACGGTCCGCGTACACGCGGAGTTAGCTCGACGTCAGTTGTGCGTCGTTCGTTATCGAACGCATTAACCAGCCCCGCGTTGTCACCCTCAAGAACGGCCATGTCGTCGGTGCGCTCACGGGACACTGGTTATAGCGAGGGGACCTGCCGATCCAGTTCATCATCCAGGTAAACCTAATCAATTTTCACTCATCACTTAGATGTTTTCGTTAACTGCTGCCCAACTGCTAAATGATGTTGTTTATTGCAGCATACTGTCTATAGCTTCGAAGGGATATATAGCATCCAATGTAGGAATTTTACCTAACTTAACCTTTCTTTGGTAGACAATTGAGCTTATTTACAAAGTGATTTACTTTGTAACATTTGACATGTGGTTGATTAACTTTAATCATATTACTTTTTAGGCAGAGTTAAATCTGTTTTTGAGGAGCCAGTATTTATTACAGGATACAGAATTATCAGTGTTATTTTGACTACTCATAAACTATATACACTTACGTGTCTTTTCGGAAAATCGATATTTACTGCACGGAACTTAGCTCAAGTAGCGATCATTCGAGCACGTCTGGAGCGCTGGCCTCAGTTTCGGATGATGACGACGACGATGACGACGACGATGATGACGACAATGTGGTCGAAAATGAACATGTGTCCTCAAAGCAACAGCAGACGCCAAAACCTTCAAAAAAGGTCAGTTTATAATTACTTCACTATTTGCTCACACACGCCTAGAGAAGCTTTTTTATTTTCATATGATACAAATATTGCCAGATAGGCCTGAACGTATATGAGTCATTTAAAATATTTCAGTTGTACATGAAGAGCTCCAGCGTGGGTTAAGCAATTTTACCCAGACCGTTTCGTTATTTTGTGTCGAGCGCAGGTAGGTCGTACTAAGTCGTGCCCGGTGGCCACATCATGGCCCCAACGGCTCTTGGCCGTTCGCGACTTACAGGACACCTTGCTAGCAGTCCCTGCCCCGCTGGCGCTTCGTAGCCGAGGCGATTTTGTATGGCCACCGACAAGCCTTTTATCACATGAAACCACCCACGAAATCATTGGTGTCAGCGAGCAAACCCCTGTGTCCCTTCGCGAGAGTTCTACGCATCTGCAGGACGCGGGGTCGTCCGTGGAACCGTTGACGCCTCTCATCTCGTTGGCGGCTTCTTCCCAGTCGCCGTCTCCTGCTGGCGCCTCTCCACATAGTAATCCCTACTGCCACGACCGAAGTAGCCCCTGCATTGAGAAAGACTCGGTACGTGAGTTTATTCATATTCTATTATAAATAAAAGATATATTAAGAAAAATGTTGGAATACTCTAAACGTTATTATTTGTAAACGCTAAAGGTTCATAGCACTCGCTGAGATTCCTGTCCATTTGCTGAATACCACACCAAAAATTTGCCGATAGCTTTTTGACCTTAAGACTAGTATTTCTTGTTTACCCCGTAAGCTGATCTTTTCAGGCGATCGTTTCATAAAAGCTACGTTTAGCAAAATGGAAATATAGTTTTCTTTATCTTTTCATTACGAATTCAATCTTTTGCCTCAAATTATAGAAAAGAACCGATTCACTGGATGCTCTTCGTACTCCGCTCATCTGCTCCTGCTCGTTGACAAGGTCAATGTAGCTTCGGTGAAATTGGATAACAGAAAAGTTCTTTATTTCCTCCCCAACGACTTGACTTTCGTCTTTTCCTAAAGAACAAATGCTTAGACAAAGACAATGAAGCGTTTGAATCACCACAACTCTCATCCATACAAAAACATATATTTTTTTTCTGATTAGTTACCAACTTGAGAATTCAGCAGAACCGTAAACGAAGTGCTAGTTATGAGAATTTACATTGAGTAACAGGAAATTGTCTGAATGATTAATAAAACACATTTAACAGCTTTAAAAGGAGATTTTCGAGAATAAACTACATCCAAGTACTTCCCACATTTTCCTTATCATTACGTCGAAGCATGTTCAGAAGCAATTTTTTAAAGCCGTGCCCTGAATAACGCTCCGCCGTAACGAGTTCATGGTTTTGCTCTAAATTGTACAAACTTTTTATAACATTTGACAGTGAAAATATCCACGTATTACTTTATGGATTAGAGGTTTTTGAGAGTGTATTGCTTTTTGCGGGCGCACCTTATACTTCAGCACAGTGTAAAAGAAGGCTACACTTGCGCACACCTTTCCGCTACGGAAGCTTCGCGTTTTCATCAGCAGATGCAGCAAATTTTACCCTTTCATTGTAACTTCCTTTACAATCAAATAATATTTCGAATTCTAGGTCTGATATTGTCGTCACCTGTTGCAGCAATTAGCTCCTAGAACTTTTACGTCCGTCACCGTCGTTAAATGCTTCATCAGACAGTTGACTCCCAGCATGGGGGACTCGGTCCCCTGCTCGGATCCGAACCCACACCACGATGTATCAGACATCTCGTTCCCAGTGCGCTCTCTACGACCAGATCAATTGATACTGTTTTGAGGCATGCTTACCTAGGCAGGCCTCAGTTGTATCGAACGTACAGCTAAACAGATTGATATTGCAAGATACATTGTGAAATATTCGCAAAGACATTTTTTACTACGCTGTAACCATGTTTTGTTTCTACAAAGGCCACTAGTCCACTGTGTTATTGTAGCGTTGGGACGTTGACAACATGTGCGAAACTGGTATTATTCTATAATTTCCAAAAGTAAAGTGAAAGCACGTTTCATAGAATTCTCTCAATCAAGGCGTCATGGGTGGCGAGAAAGATTCATCCTGCCCGGGTTATATTGTTAAGAGCCACGTACGCACGCATGCACACGCATACATACAAATTCGCTTACTTGGTCCGTGCGCTCCTTGTATCTCGTAACAGAAAAAAGAGAAGGGGTAACCACAGGTATGCAATAACGTAATCTGAACGCTGCAGAAGCCTGATTACGCATATAGATGCTTTATGGTTGTGCAGCCGTAAAACACTGTAAAAACAGTTTCGCAAAAGCGACCTCCTAGACAGTTCTTCAATCAAGTGCGGCCCTTTTGCTTATATATTATAGTTGAATAAATATAAATGAAAGAGAATTAGTGTATATGACTAAAAAATATAGGATGTACAGCCGGCGTACGCGGTATATTTGAACGGCCTCATACATGAGGATATGCGGTTTTATTTAGGACATAGACTTTCGATTTACTCGAATTGGATACATCATTGAGGAAATTTTCGCAGACATTATCACCGTTGTGCAGGCATTAATTGATTAGGGCTAAAGTTATCAAAGCAATGTTACGCCGCAAGACGTAGAGGATATCTAATACTGTCGTTAAGAGGTAACTGTTGATTTACGGAACGTGAAAACGATAGATCTAATCAGAAAAGGAAAAGAGTCACACACATAAACGAAATGCTTCGTTTCAGAAGAAGACAACATTTATATTCATATATATATAGACGAACGACAGAGACATGAGCTAAATAGCAATGAAACACCGCTAACAGAAAGCATTTAACTGTAGGACGCGCTTTGGGTATCAAATCTTTGCTTTGAAACACCAAAGTTTGATATTCGATTGTTGATTTAGACTGCTGATGCGTCTGCACTGATAGTTTCTTCCATAAAGTAGGAGTGACCTCGCCTATATGGTAATTGCGATTAGTTGCATCGAGGTGTCGGCGTGCCTTCTGCTTCTCTCGGCAAGGTCAGCAGACCTTAAGCAATCGCAAAAAGATTGTTGACCTAGCAGGCGAAGCAAAACGTAGACTTTTGATGCCGCTCAGTTTTTCAGTCAGTTCTTCTTCTAGCTTAGGCCGTCCAATTCGACGCGTGCAGCGTGCCTACAAGCATCGCTCTCTACCCCTTCCCCTATACAAAGTTTTCCGAGAACAGAAGGATCTACATCGAGTGCAAATTCAAATCACATTATTTTTAAGGACAAACCAAATTTCATGATAAATGGTGGCAGATGATGTTTATTATGCTCGTATCTTTGCCGGACTCGCTACGGTTATCTTTTTAGGCGATCTCAGAGTGCAGAAGCCCCCAGCTAACAGACCGCTCTCCTGTGTCCCCTTCTCTGACGAGGGCCCTCAGCACCGATACCCGATCGAACAAGGGCAGCGATGGATGTTCCACTGGAGGGACTGCTTCTCCATCCAAGGTAACCGTTCGCCCTCGCACACTGTACCTATGTTCCTAGAACTACTAGTACAGCACGCCCAGGCGGTTAAACGACATTAGGGCAGAAAACACATTAAGACGAAATGGGAGGTTCCTGATCTGCTTTTTGCTGCTTCCCCCGTCTTTGACAACCAACGTCTGATGTTTACAAGCCCAAAGAACTTGGTGACTGACTGCCTCAGTATTACTCTTATAAGTGTTAGTAATGTGCTGAAAAAAGACACACGATAGGAGCTAATTACTGGACGTCTGCGACAATTACGAAATTTCTATAGAATTTACCCTAACTATAACCAGTCATATGTTATGTTTAAACTATAGATCTAGATAATTATTGACTGCGCGATGGAACGTTACAGCCCATAGAAAGGAAGAACAGAAGCAAAGCAGTCAGAATATGCGTAGTAATCAAGTAAGAATACTGCTTTGATTCGAGTGCAGGTTCTTTCAACGAATTCAAGTATGGAAAAAAGGTCCGACTCTGAGGAGGGTGCTGACGGACCTCGGAAACCTCAAGAAGATCAGGAACGCTGCACCGCTGGTGACAACGCTAACGACGCACCTCCAGGCGGACGCGAGCGCAAACCGTCGAAGACGTCGACAGATCGCGAGTCGGACCGTGAACGCGAACAAGCTGGAGGCCGGGAAAAGCGCCTCTCGTCATCCACTCCGACACTCGGCGTTCAACATTCGCTTGATTGCGACTTCGGGGATAAGCTGCACACGGCCAAGGTGCGCTTGAAAATATACTACTAATCATAGCATCGTATCTATGTATATGCACACGCGTGCGTAACCACGTGTACATCTAGGTAATGCTTAGCAATATAAGACGGCTCGCGTGCAGGAGGACACGAATTTCTAATGAACGATGAGCGTTTCAGCAAAGCTGTACTCGACCCATCCGAATCGTCGCGCTGATTTCGAGTCGATAGTCAGGCTTAGGTACGCTTACATGCTAGATTTGATTCGTATCGAGGATCTCCAGTGGAAGCCCTTTATGTCCCAGCCGAACTAAACGTCAGCAGGAGTGTATGAAGAAAGCATTGGCACAGCTAAATGATGTGCTTTTTTTTTTGGTATCGTCTTATTCTTTTCGCTATCGATCCGCGCGTTGATGCGTATACGACTGATGATCGGCTACAGCCCGAAATCGACGAAGGCGACTATGGAATTGGACCAACGTATAAGAAGATGAGTGAGGCAGAGTATCTCTCCCGCCTGAGCATCCATGATGCCGCCAAAACGGGCGACCTACATGTCATCAAACTCCTGATTCGCCGGGATAAGAAACGAATGGAGTGAGTATATAGTGCAATAACAATGCGTGGCTTGTCCACTAAACGGGTCATTTTTAGTTTGCAATACCCTATTAGCCACCAAATACTTCTCCATTTCAATCGAAAAATGTCAAATTCCCTTAAGAATATATATAATCCAATCTGGAACTACGAATCCCAGGTTCGGATTAGTTGGGCGCGAGTAAATCTCATTTTCAAGAACTTCAAGAATTTGTCTTTCTGATTGGAAAGGCATAGGCTATCTCGGGCAAGCTCAACGCATAATGTCGTAATTCATACGTTCCCGCGTTAGATTGTCAATTTTATTTGTTGCTGGTTTCAGAACTGTGGACGAGCGGGGTTGGACTCCACTACATTTAGCTGCCGCGAACGGGCATACCGACATTGTAAAGGTCAGCAAATTTGACGCCTTACTATGAGCGATTTATCGTACCTCAATATATACACAGTGTGTCGTAAAAATCAAATCGACAGCTGACGTTCACTTAGCAATATGTTGCACGACCATTGTATGACAATATCTGGCGATAGAAATAAGTGAGAATCCGTAGCTGTGTGCGAACAGTGATACCGCAACTAACCTTAGTCCAACCTCAACGTTCGCCCTTATCGCCGTGGCCTTTGTTTTCGATGGCACAGACCTTCGCCAATGAAAAGATCCCACTAGCTTCCTCAGGCGCGGGAATCCATTAGATGAAAATATGGAGGACATCCAAATTTTATTACTATATGATTTATTAAAATATTATATGAAAATCAAGTGTGGCCTGCGGTTGGCGAAGAAGTGTATGTGATACTGCAACTGGTATCTGACAAGGCCCTGAGCCTTGTCAAATATCAGGTCTCGCTGCCGACTGTGATATTGGCTGCAATGGTAGTTTAATCATATGTGATGACAATTTGAATTATTTGTGTGGTGTTTATTTTTCAAAGCTGAACAACCATATTCGAAGGTCGAAGTGTATCGCTACTAGTGTGCATCTAACGCGAACTGAGCAGTTATGGCCCCAGACCTCTGCCGGAAGCGACAAGTATTTTTTCGGATCTTAGAACTTGAATAGAATAAAACTCAGCTCATTTCGAAATATGTACCTTTCAAGTCTCTCGCTCAGAGTATAACTCAACTCCGCCTTGTGCGACATGTGTTTTTGGCAATGTCTGCAATATAAAAACAATAACAAAGGTACCATCGTGCCGTAATGACATCCGGTCGTTGCTAGTAGCCTAGGAAATCTTAAGGAAGGAACGCAGGTGCTGATCTTGGCTGTCAGCTGGTTGCCGAACGCATTTACGATATATTTATACTAGCGATACCCAGATGGAAATAACTGCGAGAAGTGAATTTCTGGAATGGCATTTTATTGCTTTTATGCTTCGGAAGTTACGTGGTAGCTGACTTCGCGGTACTTCAACATTAGATCCTGGCTAATCTCATCCATGTTGTGTATACACACAGTCTCCTGACGACACTTAACAGAAGCTTCTACTGCTAACACATGTTGATTTCGTTAACAGTACCTGTGCAGTGAGGGCGCACATATACGCGCGTTGGACCCGACGGGCTATACGTCAATGCACGTAGCGGCAATGAATGGAAACGAGCCGTGCTTACAGGTCCTTCTTAAGATGGGCGCTGATGTAGATAATGAAGCCAGTGACGGATTCACACCGCTACATCTCGCCACTCTCAAGTACGTATTGAGAAATAAGGGTATTCGCAACGATCGACTAGATCGTACTAGATAACTTGCATCTCTTATTTGTTTCGTACGACACGCTTGCTCCATATAGGATACGTTGTTTCGACTAGGCAGCCTTCGCGAACAGAAATAATGCATCTTCAGCATATGACTGAGAACTTTTGGAAATGTATAGATTTCCCGCCTGCTGGTCTCTGCAATCATAAATTTAAATACTAAGCTACGTTCTTGTTGTGCCAAAGTACAATAGATTGGATTTTATTTTTAGCCGCCTACATTCAACAGCCGTTTTTCATTATGGGACAGGACCAATTTTTCGAAACGCCCAATCGTCTATAAGCTTCTGAATACATTGTTCTCTCCGAATGTATTTCAGCTTTACGAAACAAACAGAACAATGATGCATATAATATTTTAAAGGATTTCCTAATGAGATGTGATCGATAACGAATCGTCTGCTGTCAACTTGTGCTCAAAGGCGAGACGCCGTTCACGGGTCGAAAAGCCAATACGGAATGCATCAGTTGAAACAATCGTATCTCCGTATTACCGTTAGATCTGTTGGTAGCCGTCAGCCGAATACGCTTCTGTAATAGATACATACGTTGTTAACGAGAATTTCAACTATCGTTGCCTATATACACTTTGAAACACAATGTCCATTGCAGTACAAATTCGTAAATTACCTGTACATAAGCTCAGGATGTGGACAGAAATCGTTGACGTTATGTGGGGTTATGTGTTTTTTGTGATTGTCTGCGCCGTGATTGCGTTCGCAGCAACCACGCTGACTGTGTAAAAACGCTGTTGGCGTGGGGAGCAAACATGGGCCGTGAGGACGCACTTGGACGTACCATTCAGGATATGGTGGAGGAATACAACTTGGAGGAGGTTGGGACGCTTCTTAAAAACATTTGGACACAATTTGAGAAGTACCGCAAAGCAGGAAAGGCGTAAGCAGAACCAAAAAATTTCCATACTGTTGGTACTTTAGTTATGGTACATTGCTATTGGTGTATGGGTATGGGATTAATTTTCACTATGCCACCATCCATGTTAGTTTCCTCTAAATACATATCATATTATTATCATCATTGATCCACTTCGGTGACAACTGAACTACCCAAATGGGCTTCTTTTTCTACATTAGCTAACAATTTTGCACGCCTTGTGTTTTTGTGCTTTGCAGTGGCGGGAGCCGCAAAAGTCTGCGCAAGTTAATTCAGCTGGCGGCCTCTATTGTTTCCACATGTAAGGACGAGACCAATGTCTAGCGGGCCTGTTCCCTTCAGAACAGCTGAACCCACTTCCGTCGGCACGTCCACTTAATCCACAGAGAAACAAACTAACTAACTAACTTCTGTTCAAAACCAAAGAAGCCTTACCGTCCAATACCCACCAACGGGAAGCAATATTCTGCTTCTCCCTCCCTTTTTCCTTTAATTTACCACGGACCCACTGATAACAGCAGCAGTGAATGATGGCTGTGTAGTGATTCGCTAAAGGGAGTCAATAAAATCATCCGTTTTCTTTAGATCATTGACTCATTCATCCTCATGTTGGGTGGGTGATGATCTTCTTGTTTGCCAATAACCCTCGCAACACATTTTTTTTTCATTCGATGGTTGTGAGTGCCGAACTGATGGCGCGTTAGCATTCATTTAATTTCGAACGGCCCACACGCAGACATGCCCAGTTCCATACTTAATTCATCTACTCGAATCAATCGCACACATGCCCAGCCAAATAGCGCATACGTGACGGCTGAAGATCAGAAGCCCCTCTTTCGCTCCTTTTCATCGATTACGGCGAGCAAGTTGGAATTTTAAGACAAGGCCATTGATATTTCCTGAGGAAAAAGTTGAACTCAACACTACAACCAATCGGGCCTATACTCAGTGGTCAGTTTGAATTTTCGTTGAGGTCCACGAGTCGTAGCGGCGACAGATTTTTGAGGACAACTAAGGAGCAGTAATGGAACATAGCACTTCTTGATATGAATTAACCCTGGGAAAATCAAAGCGGGCACTCGAGGAGACCGCGTTATGCAGATGCACAGATACAGTGACGATATGAAAATGCTGTAAAGGATTCGTTACAACGGAACCATTGTTACCTTTTTGCCCCGTCAATTGAATAGAGAGAAATGCAACATCACTTATGCCACGTACAGGATATTACGAGCGACGATCCGGCGATAACGTTACAGCATAGACCTGTGCAGACTTTCCAGTTAAATAAAATTTTCCTTTGCCTGATAATGGTAATAGCTGAGTATCAAATAAGGATATCTGATAGACATTACCGATAATTAAAGCTTGATCGGATATCAGCTCAAAGTAACTGATCGCAACGACCATAAATGTAAGGCAATAAAGTTCTAAGTGATACGTCGGGTTCAGCTCAGACCAATTTATGGAGCAAACTTGTTACTGTCATTATCGCTGTTGTTCTATCATACTGAACAGTTCGTCATGATGACGAAGATGCCTATCGATAACTTATTACTAAAACCAAAATATTATGACAATGAAAAAGCTATTATATATATACGCTGACATATCTTTGTAGACATTAGCCAAGGGGACGTGGGAAAAAAACTGATTTTTTTTTTACAACGCCCTTTGCTAACAGAAGAACGTTGATGAGCACGATTGCAGTTTTTGAACAGTAATTGATTGTAATGAGTTTCTATATGCGATCGCCAATAATTGCACTAGCATTCGGGGGGCATATTAGCCATCAACAGCAAGATACTTTTTATAGATGGAGGAGGCCCTTCGACAACTACGCCCCAGCAGCTTTCCAGCAACCAGATAGCCCCTTCATATTTCATACAGCGAACTCTCAATGTACCGAATACCGTTGGCCATTGTTACCGTTCTGTCACTTGTATATATAATATCATAGCAATAATAATATAATTACTTATTTACGATCGTTGTTCAAGTTACCACAAATATTGACAACGGTAGTAATCGAGCTAAGTAAATGTGTGACGTTACGACCCATCGAACGCATTAAAGTACGGCAATAATCCTGAAAGGCAGCAATACTTACTAATCTTCGTCATGATTATCATATTCGGACAATGAAGAAAACAAAAATTACCAATCAAATCATACAAGTTCATTATCATTGGAGTATAGGCCGCCTTCGACGAACGGGAACTGCTTCAATTAATACCAGTAACGTATTATAATAACTTATCGTGACCTATAGCCTATAATAGCTGTTATACTAGACATTATTATAGGACTGAAGTGGCTGTTCGATTCTAAATAACCGCCAGACTATCTGATTTTACCAGCAAATTCTATAGGAGTCAATTTAGACTTGAGTTATGCTTTGAAACGTGGCTCTAATTATTGCAACCGTCAACGGAAATGCATTTAGTTGATGCAACTTCCTTAGCCGTTCTTACGTATTCCTTGCTTCTAATTTTTCGTTGGGGAGATTTTTTTTCGGAGGCTGCTGCCGTCGTTTTGTCGCGCAAAGCCCGTTTTCGAAAAGGAGAAAGGAAAAAAAAGGAGTATTCCGTAACAATATATGTTAATAAGTAGAAAAAAAGATCGACGAAGAAAATCCACTGAAGCGGTTTTTATAAAGGTTCGTTGGGAAAAAAAAACGCAGAAAAACTCTAAAAGACTACTGAAACATAACGCGATTTGGGTCTCATATTTTGATCACGGGTTATATATTTTAATGTTCTATTTTGTGTCCCCTATCTATGAGTTACCGCTTAAGCTTTTTCTGTTTGTCTCCCGATTTTCCCTAAATTGGATTCTAGTCTATGTAGTCATTTTACCTCTAAGGGAAATTTTTATCTCATGGAAATGTTCAAATTGTTGCATTGTACAGGGTAAAATTTGGGGTCTTTTTAAAGCTCTCCGACCGTATATGACGTTCGCTCACCAGCAAATGAAACTTTAACCGAAAGGAAAGAGGTGAACAAAAACGTATCAGTCTATTATCTACATTTTCATTGAACAGTGTAACTGCAGACATATAATACTACTATACGTACGTAGTAGCTACACAGATGTAGCTGCAGCGTTTTTTTGGAAATGATTTATAACATATGACCCCACCATAAAATTCTGCTCACAAACACCAGGTCATAGGTACTGTTCAAGATAGCTGGCTAGAATCGCACGTTTTTCATATTATATCAATTCTTACTACTACTACTACTACTACTACTACTACTACTACCTACCCTAGGATTTGTTGCAATGGCTAATTATTTCACCATTGTATGACAGGCACGGTGTCACGACAACGACAGCTGAGGACACACCTTTCGATCTTTATCCACTGAAAGCAGATAGGTGATATACATATATAGATATATCACGTATCTATATATAGATAGAATAACTACACAGTTGTAAATTGTGCTGGATTTTCTGTACGTAGGCAAGAGGTAAGGAAGGGATTGACAAAAGTTCAACTTAAAATTATAATAATCTTCATCATTCAGGTCCTCGCATACACGAGGTGATTATTGATTGATGGGAACGCAGACAGCAGCAACAAGAAGACTCACATATACACACGAATAGATTACCAGCTATTATCCAACCCTCGCAAGATATGTTCATAGCCTCAACCGGTGACTCAGTGAAATTTCACATACGCCACGGCGGTCTATCCGCTACGCGTGCTATATAGATCGCACTAGTTCAAGTAAAAATCAGATGAAACAAACGGTGAAGAAGTTTATACTTCTTGCCGTTCGTGATGATGTTGTACGTCGCCGGCGGGTTAAATCACAATAAGCACATTTTTAATGTGCTTATTGTGATTTAACGTACCGGTGCATCCAGTAAACGTGTTTAGCACATCATTTACTGGATACACAGGTAAGTCGGAATACCGACCCAAAGACCCATGTATAATATCTCGAGTCGTACTGAACATGCCGCTTTACAACACGACACCTACGCTAACTAATTTCGTTTAGAAGTAAACACGAAAAAATTGCACCCACGGTCTATCAGCTTAGCGGTCGTCCCGTATCGACACTTTACAAAAAAGCTGCTTAATAACTAACATTGACAACTAATTATCCTAACAATGAGTACGACCGAAGATAATACTCATAGTAAAACAGCAACAAATAATAAATGAAATATATTCAGTCATAATAATCGATCAAGTACATACAAAAAAGCTAAAACTGCCCTTTAACAATGTTAAAACACTACGAATCACAGTCGAAGTCTTTTACTGATGTATATATATATATATATATATATATATATGAATGACTTAAAACGAACTAATACCATATCGACTTATGAGGTACGCGATAACAGGGGAAGAAGGGAAAGACACTCGTAAAAATTGTTATATACGACAATGGAGCGTAAGTTGCAGGCTCGTGAAGAACAAACAAACAGCCCAAGAAAACAGGAGACTAAAAAATAAGAAACAAACAAACATAGCAGACGTAATTGATGGGGCGGTATGTACGAAAAGGCTCAAAACATTTTACAGCATCAAATCAAAATATAAATTTTCAGTGCTTGGTCCTCAAATTTGAGCTGGGTTCTCGCGAAGGGACGTGCGAAAACGGTTGCGCCCCTACGAAAAACGTCTCAATGCGGTCTTCGCAGATAGAGTTCCCACATGTTTTACATCTCTAATAAAAGCGGTTGCGAGTAAACTGCAAGCCTAATATCAATCACATTATTTACATATGGGCACAGCATAAACAATATAATTTCACCACACTTCATCCACGACCGCATCCGCAAAGCGTGACCCTGTTTCATTTTACACAATCTCTGGATTACTCCCGTGTAGACATAGGCATATAAAGAACTCCTTCAGGACGATCATTTCTTGTCGGCATCAACTTACACGAGTTAAACTACACATATACACACTCACACAAACCCAAATATGTGCCCATATCTCATCTCGTGAAAACCTTCATGATGATGAGTAAAGGTCCTCGAGACAAACACAAATCGCAGCCAATGGATATAAAATAATTACAACGATAAATGACGACGCTAAGGTCGAAGCGATCGTGGTGGCGCACATCTGCACGCGCACTACCCCTCGAAGTGTTTTGCTAACTCGCGCATTCAAACTTTCACCCCCGATTTACAAATAACTACAATCAAATAGCCAGCCGTCGTAAAAAAGTCTAGTCCTTCTTCGGATGGAAGCGCGCTAGACATGATTAGATAGATTATACGTCGACGAGACAAGACAAGACAAAAGGTGTACCCTTCTTGTACACATCAAGTTAAGCAACGGTGTAGCAGCGAAGGACGGTGTACATAGTATAGCGTCATGTGCCGAGCTCATAAAAAGCACCTACAAACGAAATTAAAAACAATAGCCAGCCATCTAACGAAACAATATAGACAGGATATTGAACCATGAAACGTGTTACGAAACCTCCTATAGAGCGATAGTGAGAAAAAGCGTCGAAATTACTGATGCGCGTTTATATGCCGGCGATAGAGAAAAAAACATTGAAAGACGTCCCACTGTCGTTGGTGTTGGCACTGTTACATATATGAAATATAACTTTTTATAATATATATATATATACATCGATTGAAGTAAAGGTTCAACACGATTTGTCGCTACTGCAATCTTTGCATCAAGTATTAAACATGATTATTAATAAAGCACTTTTGGTCATTTTCTACTGTTAATATTGCTGATTCTCTATATTTTATAGGGCTATAGGACCTATACTGTAATCGATACATGACGCTAGAGTCAGGATGCTATGGGGCTTCGAGAAGTGGAATTTACCAAACAAAGCTTATTCCGATTACCAAAGTATATTTATTAACGCAGCTTTAGATGTTGTATTTGATGTCCCTGTTTTCGACATGTCCGATAATAAACATTTCGCTAACATGGCGCCTTATAGCACGCTGCAAGCAATTCTCCAATGGGGGGACCCAGTACCGGGATCTTCCAAGACGATGTTCCTCACCCAGCAGAAGAACAAACCAAAAAAAAAAAAGCGAGCTTGCAGAAAAGCATGCGACCAACGACGTTGGTTACACTGAATTTTAGTGCCATATTGCATTTCGAATCGACACGTTTGTTGAAATGATATTTCTTAATCTATTAAGCCTGGAGCAATAGAGATGTCCCTTGCGACTCTTTTCAATTTGAAGAAGATGTCCGAGAGTCCAAGTACTTGTTGGTCTCTCCGGAATGAAAAACGACGAGTGAGTGAAAGAAAGCTCAATTACATATTGAAGCACCGAACGAGTATCTGAAGATGAAACACTGGCAGCTTTCCGATTGATCGAATGACTATGTATAGCGCCAGCCATTTGCAAAAATTATTTCAATTATTTTCACCATAAAGGGCCCTGGCACTTTCAGACTGAGTTTTGCGCACCCTCTCTGGGTTTCCTGCGCACGGGATTCCATCGCGGTATGGCTTCGTCCTTAATTGGCTTGACCGTTGGCTTCGGAGACGGGATAGCGTTCGGGTCGTGGTAAACATCCCTCATAGCTAGTACCTGTAATACGTCATCGAATATGGATCATAAATATTTGAGTGTCATTTATGATAAAAAGTACGTAGTAACATTTTAAGCGAAACAGCTAAACGCTGCTAGATAACTTGACGCAATACCTCTCGTCATGTTCAGTTTACGCGGTCATTAGTTTAAAATCAAAGCTAGTGGTGGCGCAATGATGCTGAACTGAGCCATGCGTCAAGCAGACGAAATATTTCTTCGGTATACTATTCCGGGCATGACAATGTAAGAAACGACGAGGCCAATACTGCATCATAAATCAATCGTAACATAAAGCCCAAGCATATGTCAGAGCCAACGAAGCAACTTTCCACAGTAAATAAAAGCATTAATATGAGACTCACAATCATAATTATCATATCATAACGTAAAGCGTTATCATGCTGTATTTTTTTTGCCACAGCAGAAATGTGCAGAACTTTCTATAGTTATGAATAACTACGGTGACACGGTGCACATTAACAGTGGTAACATAGCACGCGAACGATATACGTTTCAGTGCGTTACCGTGCCGACCATGAACATTCAACGAAATTTCTGCCATGGCACCTGGTTGCTATGTCATCTGCTAGAGAAACTTCAGATAGGTCCAGTAAGATTCAGTCTGACTAGAACTCGTAATAGGGCCTAGTTCTTGATACCATACTGAGGATGTGAGGACTTGTTCACACCGTGGAAGTTGTTGAAGGCGATAGAAAGATTGCAACATGCGCCGATCTAAGCACACGTCTAACATCGGAGCTTCGAAATTCTACTTTCGATGTTCGAACTATTTCGCTATGCACATATTTTGCCCTTTGGGCCCTATGGAAAGAGGGACAGGGCCAGCTCGTGATAGCCATGGAGCAGGTAATATCGCCTCGCAGCTGTTACCACTGAGGATAGGTCATTTCTGTGCAACTATACCCCGAAATAATCCGCTTTTACAATGGAATAACATCCTCACTTAAAGCGAAGATTAAAGGTCTCTGTCGACGATATTGCATAGCTCCTTCACTTCGCAGACTGAACCTATCTTGAGCAACACAGTAAGCTTAGTCAAAATCGAACCCATCGATTAGAAGACCTAATATAATGCTCAACAGTAGAATCGAGAGCAAAACGAAATCAACAAAAAATCCACGTCAGCGCTGCGTACTTTACGAAGGTTAGCTTACCCGAAAGCCTTTCTCATCAGCAATGTACTCGATGGTTCTGGTTCGTCCATCGGAGAGCGTTTGCGTGAACGATCCTCGTGCTCGCAGTCCATCACTCACCTCGCGATGCGAATGGTGGCCTCCCTCGTTTTGTGCACCATATCCATACATATATGGAATCGGTGCATGGTAAACAACGTTCTCTTGTGACTGGCTGGCCAACGACGTGACGCGACGTTGACGGATCCGTCGACACTCCTTGGCACGCGTGAACAACAGGCAAAGCAGCTATGGCTAAACAAATGAGCTGAGCATCGCTAACTGCTAAAATTTCCACACTTAACTACCAGATGGCATATTGCCCCAGACGCCTCTTCAACATCTGTTGTTTCAAACGCGAGTGTTAATTTTAATATGCAGCACAGATGTCAGAATAGGTAAGATAAAATGCAAGGGCCTAATTATCAGTGCTCTTTTTTAGTCACCTGATTATAGCAACGTAAACCAACCGAGCCTGCCTCGAATTATGCCTCAGCTAGCCATATGATTGCAGAAAACAGTAGGCTCGAGCTAAGCGGTAGGCACATATTCTTTAAAAAATATCCACTAACGAGCTTTAGGGATTACAGTAAGTGCCGCGGCCTATCTGGATCCGACTAACGAAAGTTGTTTCAGTATTTTTTCTTTAATGAGTGTCGTGAGTATATCAAAAGCATTCTGAAGTTATCGTTTATTCGCTAGCTCAGCCCGTCCCTGAAAAGATTACTGCAATCAACTATTCGGGCCAACTCTTCCATCCATAACGTCTCTATCAAATGTGAAATGAAAAAAAAAAACGTCATGTTTCTTCCGAAGTAACGGCTGTTTACGTTAAGAGTGCTCTTTGTAGCTCTTTGAACGCCTCATAGATATCTTGAGAAGGGGATGATTGCCTTCTTATCCAAGGGGGTTTTTAGAAGCAGAGTGTCGATTTCTCGCATCATCTATTTACTGACTCAGGTTAAAACACAATTACACGAGAACGCTGTCATAACGACCTCATTCTTCATATTCCGCCACCTGTAGACTGCCTAACGAACTGGATGTTGACAGGAGTACCAAAGCACCTTTGAAGATATCCGATATTGGGTCCAGACTTGGTGCGTGTATAATGACTATTAAATGCCGCACGTACGTAATTGTAATCACGGAGAGTCAGATCAGATAATGTTCAGATCTATTAAATGACCACACGCAGTACGAAGGCATAACTGATACAATCAAAATCTACCTCAGACCAAAGCATACTTCGCACGCTGCTCACTTACATGACTTTGCGGAAGAGGGCAGCTATGAAATGATCCATGTCTTTGTACAAATCACGTTATGTCGGAAACCGTTATTACGTTATCCTAATTTTACCTTCCGTACAGTGCGGTAAATTTTGCCGTGGAGTTGTCAGGCCATTGCGCCTTCGTTACACTGTTTGCTCTACGTGCCGATATGACTATATTTTCCCTTGCTTACCGAGTTCCGATTTTGATTCTGAGGTTATTTGGGAGTTTATTATTATTACAATAAACGACGACTAGACCAAAATAAGAAGATTAATGAACGCCAATTACCTACGGAAGGATCGTGTTTCGTTAACTAGGGAATCTACTGATATCATGTTTATGATGGCACTCGATGTAGCACCGCTATTATGACGACCAGAGAAAGTGTAGAAGCAGTTTACTACAGAGCTAAATATAACACGCCTGTATCGTGACCATGACAAATGTACTCAAGCTACCTTTCTTAGCTTCTATGTACGCTGTCGTGGAAAGCTCAAGATATGTCTTCACAGCCAACTTGCTTGAATTGAATGGCTGTCTTGGCAAGCATAGCAACTTCAATAATGCAGATGTTTCTATCCATTGTTTGCATCAGGTCGAGCCTCACATTCTTCTAATGACCGATTAAATCGACTATATATCTCCTAAATGAAAATTAACTTGAAGATCGTTCATTTTCGGTTATCTGAGTCAAAACATACAACAGAGTCGTCTTCCTAGGCCGTTCAATGTCCATTCTGGAGTGGGCGTTCCACCACATTTCTCCAAGGGAAGTTTTCCCAAGGCATATTACTCGTTTGAATAGCTTGATTATTTTTCGACGATCTTCTCGATGCCCGTTACCAGCTTACGAAAGATTGATTTCAAATATCGTCTTTCCATAAAGTTTTTTCTTTAATTTTCGCATTTTTACTATTTAAAAGTAAAATGATGATTTTGCCGAATTTGTTAGGAATTGATGGAATATTTTAGTATGTATAAAAGAACTTTTCTGGTTCCCACATAGAAAGTGTTAACAAACAATACGATATTTTAAGCATTTATTCAACAAGGGGTGTAATTGTGATTTCTGATTGAAATTGTTGGAACTCAGTTGAAACATCATGGTGTTGCCGGTATATGACTCTTTCGGTTTTTACATGGAGGATGCAAGAGGTGTAGATGTTTTTTCGCACGCAAATCTATCGGAAGACATTTTCGCTTGAACATGAAATTTTTTTTGTTTCAGACAGCGTTACATTTACTGCAGTGCCTTTTACACGGCTTCGTTTATGTCTGCGGCGCATATTTACGTTGCTGCACACGAAAAGAGTGAGCAAAGAGCGTGTCGAACGGCCAAAAACGATAATCTAACATTGTTATATAATCAGGGTTGCTGTTCAGTTGTGTTTTTTAATATAATACTTTTATGTATAGCTAACGGCATTTCCCCCCGCCTATAAACATGCCTTTTGGTCTATATTTGCTTTAGGCTCAGATGTCCATCCTTGGACATGGCCTCGGATGCAGACGTATCAAAAATCGTTATATAAAAAAATCGATTGTTTTTATCTGTTGGGCCTGACTATAATCTGCTTTCTCTGTACGTGCTGAGATTTTATGGAACACGTGCATTGCTTGCGATGGGAAACCATTCAAAAGGCCATTGCGGCACATTGATAGAGGGTCACTGCTGTGAACGGGTTCGTTCTGTAAACACGACCGGGTGGTTGGTGACTCAACGAATTATCTATCATAACATCAATCGTCTCGAGTTCTGTTTTTTTCTTTCCTCAGTTCAGCTGCGTATCGCTCACTTAAGCAAAATTCTGTTATAGCAATATAATCAAATATAAAGCAAGGAAACGTATATTGTAGTTATGCATGAAAAAATAACCTAAAACTATATGTATATCATAACCTATATTTTATATAGGTCCATATATATTTATTTAGGTTTAGGAAATCTGTGCTGAGAACGTTGTGTTACGAGCTATACGAAGTGGGGTAAAAGTCTCGTGACGGTTACAGTATAATATTTATCTTCGTATATATAACATTTATGTGTCTTACATATATACATAGAATATGTATGTGTGAAGCTACATTCAAGCCAAGTACCCCGTATTGCCTCCATTGTATTTGTTGTATTTTTGCCTCCAGGTAATCGTTATTTACCCCATGCCGAAACGGTCATCGTCAAGCGATAGAAACGCAAATAGGGCAAAGAGAACCGCTGAATCTAACAGCACTTTCATGACGACAGAACGGCGTTGCACAGATGATGAAAGCAAACAGAATGAAAAAGCCGCAAAAAACAGAATCCACCTCCCGCTGACAATGGAAGATGTAAGCAATATAAAACTGACTGATGAAATGAGATTTGTTATTGCCAGTAAATACATACATTCAATGATAGAATCGCCTCTTTGTCGTACGTAAAACAAATGAATTAAATAGCATACAACACGTTAGAGCGCTATACGAGTCGATGCCAGCTTTAAATTAACAACAGACATTGTCCGAAACAATTGACAATGACTTCATTTAGCGTTATTACAGAGCACCGACTTCCTGAAGAAACCCTATGATCCCTCATTAATTTTGAATTAATAACTATTGACGCTACGAATCCTTTTGTATTCGATGAATCCGCAACACAGCACTGAGTGCCGCGGACAGGACTTCGTGAATAGAAACTAAGAAACCATTTCTGGGAGAAGCACAACGCGATACATCGTAAAGGTATGAAGATGATCCACTACTACTAAAACAGACATAACAAAGGCCACTCCAAATCATGCTTGTTTTATGGCTACCTACAATACCGAGCCATCGGGTGAAAATAGTTAGAATCAACGGAAAAGAAAAACTAATATATCATTATGATAATACAAATTATAAGTCATGAAGGTCAATTTACTTACTCACTGTGAGCACGCTGTCCTTTTCAATGACACCTCGTCGATATGGCCACAAAGATTGGATCTGAAGATCTATTCTATACCTGAATAATCAAAGGTCTCCCTTGTAAGAGCACGTCGTGATCGTTCCATAGAATGCCGGGCTTCTGAAGACCTTCGATTGCCACCTCGGGGTTTAAATACACTCATCATCAAGTATTAAATTAATTAAAGTAATAGTTAAGATTACCACACATAAGGTAAGATAAAACCACACATACAAAAAAGTGACGGAGCTATTTTTGAATTGGATAAACCCCAACTATAACTAACCAGTAAATAAAAACAGAAGCATCTAGCTTCCCGATCCGTGCGCGATATTCGTTTATCGAACGACTATATCATTAGAAAAAACACTTCCACGAAAAAGTACTCACATCAGTGAGAGAAAGTAAGGAAAACCCTCGGGAAAAAACGCCGTTCATAGCTTTTTCGCAACTATTACTAACTTACGCGTTGACGTACCCAAAACTGGGCCTGGGCCAACAGTAACTAGGACAAACGGAAGGCGAACGTTTCTCCACAACAAACTAGCGTGGGAATAAAGTCTATTACTCAAGCCTATTAGTTCATCATCTGTGTAGAACGACATGCATGATCTAACTGAGAAGGCATAAAGGCGTCCTCTTTACATTGCGGGATCCTCGCTTACACACTGGGCGACTTCTGGAAGATGAGCATTAGCACCAAACTATAGAGGATGCTGAACAAACGAAGATATTTCAGGGAATCCGAAATTATTTCTGGGTGTTTAAATTTATTAAACAGAACTTTTTCAATAACAGGACGACTCAGAATTATTGCTGTAAAAATCTGCTGTCAAGGAAGAACGTTACTTTGCCTATCCTACCTTTTCATCATGATAAAGGTATTACATATTTCCAGGACACATGAGCAAAAAGCTAGGAGATTCGAACCAGATATCCAAAATCAACAAAGTAAACGATAACGCTGACATTCTATAGAAACCCCTACACAATATTTGTAGGCAAATAAAATCGTGTACGTCCACGAACCACTTTTAAATAAAGTTCCACGAAGATGTTCGGTTGTCTAAATAAAAGTAACAATTTCAACGCCCCAGAAAGAGCAGGTACGACCTTCACTAGCTGTTTAATCGAAACCAAAGTAAATAAAAGTAAAAAAGCGACTATCGCAGTAGCATTAGTAAGAGCCCCGTCAATTTCAATGTTCAGAGGCTGAACTGCGTATTCCCGCTTCAGCACTTCCGTGCAAAAAAAAGAAATGCAAGCAGGTTCTTTTCTTGTTGACTCTTGCCATTAAAAGCCCTATAACTTTTCAGCTTTGAAGTTTTTTCGACACTGTTTGGAAAAATCATGAGGTGCGAGTAGCCTTGTAGCCGCGGAGCCCCCATATGCCTCTTTGACGTTGTCGGTAACAGTTTATCTATCTCTATTCATATCTAAAAAAATATAGTGTGTAACTTCCAGGAAAACTCAAAAACTGTAAACGTATTTTCTGGCCCCATGATTAAACGAGACGCCTCGAGAGGCGTTGTTTGGACGCTCCCTAATATATTCGGTTAAAGCTTACCTTTCGGATTAATTTTAATTGTATGTTTAGGCAAATCATGACACCTACTGCCAGTTGGTGAATGAAATAGCGATACCGATGATGCAGACCCCTGTATCAAAGGCGTATCTGTAGAGACTCCAATACATACAACTTCATCACTAATAATAACTGAACGATATTGACAATCAACAACTTGCAATCGTTTCTAATACCGCTAAAAGTGAACTTCGAAAAACTAATCTTAGCGAAATTACAGAGACAAAAAACAGTGAGACAGGATTATATGCGCGGACCCCACCTACCCCACAACAACAGAAAAATCTCATACTCGATTTTGTAAGAAGCCCATCTTAATTGCTGTTTAAAAAAGGTTTAAACATTTCAAAGATTATTATTTGTTCAGTCAATTAGCGAAGTACAAGGACAAAAAATGGAAGATCGAAAGATTTTCATCTCTCTTGAAGACAATCAATTTAATCAGGATCAGCCACACGTTGCTCGCAGTCGCGTGAACTTGAAGGTTTGCCTTAAAGCGAGCGATAGAAAGGATAGCTAAAGTTCCTTATTCGTAATACTCTGCAATAAAATTTTAATAGACAATGCTGAGATTTTTTATTCAAAAGAAAATTGGAATCAGAAGGTTGGATCCTTTTCGACGTTTCCTCCAAGCCACTAACAAAAAACAGCACCTAATCCAAGATGAAGCATCGCAGAAGGACACGCCAAGATATTCGAAGACAGCGTTAAATGTCACTTATCTAATACAGTTAATCAGCTTTTTCGGGTAGAAGCTTACACCTGTTTAGGGCCCGTGCAGCTAGACAAAAATGTGTTTATCGGCGATAAACAAAAAGCCGTTCGACCTGTACACAGTACCTGTAACCTGTACACAGTATATTGCTACAGTTGAGTGTCTGTCTGTTTATCGATCTGTGCGTCTGTCCTAGCTATTAGAATGGCCACATTGAGCCGATTGTTTCTAGGCTCTATCCTGAAATAAACTTAGTGGATGATAAAGTTTAATCGAGTGTTTATTTCCTTGAAAATAGCTCCTCTCTCCAAACGAGATAGTACAATGCTAACTAGTTAGGCTAGCTGGTTGAAAATTTGTCAGGCCTTACAGAATAGGCCCGCAGCGGATTAAGGGAATCATTGTTAATTGTTCATATTTCTACGAATTACTGACAAAGTAGTGATTCCTTCCGAAATAATTGGGAATCGATGAAATATTAGGCATCTCTGATAGAAGAAATGCTTTTTCGGGGGTCGTTTGCCATCAATTGCTTTAATGAGCCAATGGACATTTGGAAGCAGATTGGCAAAAGTAGAGAAAAGGGAGAACTGTAAGAGAGTATCGAGATTACAACAACATTCCGATAAGACAGCGAGAAGAATTGTAGGTTTGGGGTCTGGGCGTGGCAATCGCGGCCCAGAGGTTTACTTCACATCTACAAGCGACGTCTAAACTCGTTCGGGTCTATATCGAAGCTGAACTCAGTGAGCAGCAACATACATACAAGTGCGTTAATGGATTAATCGCAACCAAGTAACGAAGTAGCTATTGGGTAAAAATGCTAAAAAAAGATCATACTAAATCAATGAACTAGCTGTACCAGGAGCATCGTTCTTTGGGCGGTAAATGCAGCCTGATAAGTGATGCTAACAGACTGTCAGAATCAAAGAAGTATAATCTTGGTCAACATTTGGCTGGAGCGTTCTGAACTATTATTTCAAAATTGAGGAACAAAAATACGTGTATTCGTGGTATGCTTTTCACCGAGCCCGCGCAGTATTCCTTCGTTGTGCGTTTGTGCTCCTGACAGAGGGCGCTGTATTGTACTCGGAGTGGAGGTGCAATTAAGCAGTAGCACATGTTGAAATCCGTGTCAACTTCATTCATATTATAACAGACTGATAAAACAGCTATGAAAGTAAAGCGCGAAAATTGCAGGAAAATGACATTTGACGCACATCCAGCATATAGCTTAGATCAGCCCAGAGTATAACATGAACGCATCGAATCAATGAAAGGCCTAGGATCCGTTTATTTATCTATTAGGCTAACTAATTTTAGTCTATCGGTGTGTGCATGTGCACATGTCGGTGGAAGCTTGTGTATATGGCTATGGGATGGCCACCGTACAGAGCTGACAATGCTTTATATGGAAAAAAATGTATTTGTTTTTTCAGTCCATACAAGACAGTTATCGATTTTTTTTATGTCTTCGTCGTTATTTGGGAGTCCATCAATTACAAACCATCCGGACATATAATAGGAATTCTTTAAATGTAAGAATACTTGCCAGGATAGTTTTTTCCTTCGATAGAACGTCGTTTAAAAATGAATCATCTTATCGTATGATTCATCTTTTCGAAGAAGAATCTCAAGGTCAAAGTCGGCGCATTCTCTTTGACAGCCGTAGAGAATTTACGGAATACCTGCTTGAAGAGTTACTTTTTAAGAAAATGATTGATTTGAAGTAAAATGAAACTGCGAAATGGTTCGTCATTGGTGGAATACGTTAACGAAACGAATGAGTAAGGCAAATTACGTGGAACATTATTGCTCAAGAGCAAATAAACGGAAAAGCGAAGTTCCGGGGTCAAAAAGCAGTTATGGTTTTACTCTGTATTAATGGCCATTAATCGACCACCGGGCTCAAACAGGTATACCGCGGCTTTTTGTGTTTTCAGCTTACAGGCGTAACGATGGTCCTCGCCTAACGTACATTCGTGGAAAGTTTGGGAGCGGATTTATTGAAATGCCGAAACAAAAAAGTGCAGGAGAGTATGGGAGTAGCAGGAGTCTCTGCAGAAGGACAAGACTGACTCTCCTTCTCTGCGGAAAGGTCTGAACATGAGCGCGAAAACAACTGAAACAGAGCAAGGCCTTTGAACAGCGCATCACTTTACATATACATGTGGGGCAACATTTGTCGCTGTGACGAAATAGCTACAACAAGATAACGAAATCTGTGCCACAAGTTCTCAGAAGCATTCTAGTCAGAAACAGTTCTAAAGATATAGGCTTCCAGTCGGAGTGTGTTCCATGTTAGACGAAGTTCAGGTCCGCCCCCCAAATAACTGCAAACACGTAACGGAACAGCGAACGCAGGGTGATTGCATACCGGAGTTAGGCTAGTTTGAAATCAGGCGAGCTGAATTAATCAGTGGTAGAATGGACGCGAGCCGAGCTCAGTATCTAACAAAACTCGATCGGTTAATCCGCATCGGTTTGTGACCCGCAAAGGTTGAGATGGGGGGGGGGGGGGGGGGGGG